>NC_136271.1:59759021-59839021 GCF_964187855.1 Myxine glutinosa | reverse complement strand
CCTTTACGGTCTGAGCCAGCACCTCCATCACAGCTACAAATAGTAGTGGACTTTAGTACCGACCCCTGATGCACTCCCACCTTCACCTCAAACTCACCACTGTTCCCGTCCTTCGTCCTTACAGCTGTGCGTGCTCTTTTTGTACATTGCCATCACTACTCTGATCAACCATTCCTCCACTCCTAACTTCCTCAATGCCCATGTCAATACTTTGCGTGGAACTACCTATCGAATGCTTTCTCCAGATCAACAAACCCAAAAAACAACTTCTTCCTCTTATCCATGTACTTCTCCTGCAACTGCCTCACAATGAAAAGCGCATCTGTTGTTCCTCTTCCTGGCATAAATCCAAACTGCATTTCGTCGATCTTCACTTTTCTTCCTTATCCTCCTCTCCAACACCCTTTCCAATACCTTCATTCCATGCTCCAATAACTTTATCGCTCGGTACGATCCACACTCCAGAGGGTCACCTTTCCCCTTGTATAAAGGGACGAGGGTACTCAGTTCCCAATCCACTGGAATGCGGTCTTCTTTCACCACCAGATTACAGATCTCTGTCATTCTCGTTCACACCCCAACTTCCTGCTGCCTTCAACATATCTCCCACAACTCCCGTCGGCCCTCCCGCTTTTCCACTCTTCATTGCTTTTATCGCTTCCTCAACTTCCTTCTCAGTTATCTTCTCTGCCGGTCCTAAAACTGGGTTACTCTCGATGTTGCCATCCCATTCATTCTCTGTATTCAACAGCATTTCCATATATCTTTTCCATCTTCCTTTAATTCCATCTGGGTCGACAACGATTTGTCCCACTTCATCCTTCAAGCAACTCACCCCCATCACATCACACCTCTCTTTCGCTATGTGCTTTGCAATCCTGAATACTGCTTTCTGACCCTCTTCCGAATCCAAGCGTCCTCCGAACATTTTCCTACATGCCTCCTGCGCCTTTGCTACCTCTTTCTTTGCAGCCTCCTGGCTGCCTTATAACTTTCATGCTCTGCTGTTTCTGCTCCCGTACCCTTCGCCTTCTGCCACTCTTTGAACTTCTTCCTCTTCTCGTCAATTCTCTTTCCAACCTCAACATCCCACCACCATGTTTCCGAGTGCCTCGGTGGTCCTTTTGTCCATCCACATACCTCACCAACGGCTCCCAACAGACTAGCTTTCATTGACATCCAACCACTTTCAAGCTCAACCACATCATCCTCTACCCTACTCAGCCTCTCTTTTAATGCCTCCCTTACTGTCACCTCTTTCAACCTCCACACCTTCATTCTCGGTTGGGACTTCACCCGCCGAGCACTCCTCGCACCTTTCACCCTTATGTCGCAGACAACCAAGTGGTGCTGTGAAACAGCCTCCTCCCCCGGGATCACCTTTGTGTCCCGGAGGTGCCCCCTATCTCGCCGACGCACCATCAGATAGTCAACGGTTGTCGTCGACCCACCTGACGTGTATGTAACAAGCTTATTGTCCTCTTTCTGGAACTGAGTATTACAAATCAACAAATCAACTCCATCAGTAAACTCCAAAATCCTTTCACCTTCTCCATTTCTCACACCATATCCGTAACCCCCATGAACTCCCTCAAAACCATCCATACTCCTTCCCACATGTCCATTCAGGTCTCCTCCCACCACAACAACTTCCTCATCTTTCACGTTTTCCATCAGCTTCTCTATCGCACACCAGAACTTGTCCTTCTCTTCATCGCTTCGACCAACCTGCGGAGCATATCCCGAGATGACGTTCACCAAGAGCTTTCCAATCATCATTTTCACCATCATCAACCTATCACTCACTCTAGTCACACTCACCACACTGTCTACAAACTCCTCAGAAAACAGGACACCAACACCATTCACGCCCTCCGGGCACCCTTGCCACACAAACTTGTATTTCTGTCCCTGCCTACCCTTCACCATTCTCACACCACTTCCCTTCCATCTCGTCTCTTGCACACAACATATGTCCACTCTTCTTCTGACCAATACTTCCACCACTTCTCCTGATCTCCCTGTCATTGTCCCCACATTCCATGTCCCAAACCTCAGAAACCGATCTCCACTTCGGGCTGCACCCTGCCCATATGTACTTGCGATTGTCATGGTTCTCTTTTTGAGGCAATGTTTTTATGGCCGGATGCCCTTCCTGATGCCAACCCTCTTAGTCATCTCTTACGACACGCAGGGATACGGTGTACCTATTCTGACCAGGGTACACACTGGGAAACGTTTAAAACATGTAAATTCTGGGGGGGGGGGGGGGGGGGCGTCAGCATCACGGCTGCGGTTTAAACATATTCCAACAATATCCAAACAGAACGATGAAAAAACAATCCGGGAAAAGTCTCCAAGCGAGAACGTGGATTTGAGAAAGAAGGAGCAGAGGCGGAAGAAAACGAGATACAGGGGGCGGGGCACAAGCCGAGACGAGGAGGAGAGCGAACAAGCACGTGTCCAGGAGGAGAGAAAGAATCAATATAGAATTCTTTGTCTCAGGAGGTGAGGTGAGGGGGAGAAAACAAAATAAAAGAAACAAGCAATACAGCGAAGGAAATAACCCAAACCGACAAAACACTGACCGGGGGGAGGGAAGCCCCAAGTCACCAGGTACGAGGTACGACTCAGAAAACGACTAACTACACACAAGTTTGCACGAACCACAAACCAACACCAACTAGAAACACACAATAACACGTACACAGCAAAATAACCAGTGGAAATTTGACAAAGACAAGAATGGGAAAACACTCAAACTTCGATGCCGTGGAGAGCTCTAAGCACGCCTCACTCGCCCGAGGAACCGGAACTTATATATACGGGTATATGTTCCGTGCTCACAGAATGAGCATTCGGGAATCAGAATGTACACTGTACACCCACACAGACAGATTTTTTTTTTTTTTTTTTTTTGCATACAAGATCGAGGCTCGTGAAAGAGCGAACATTAATCACACAGAAAGACAAACAGACACATACAACAAATAACATCGGGAGCGGTAGACAAGATGGGGAAGGACACAAACAACACATTTGAGAGCAGGGACCGAGAGACATGGAGACATCGAGAGATCTGTGGGAGGTAGAGGGCTTTGGGGGGAGGTACGTGAAGGGGGGGGGGGAGGGGGTGGGAGAGGTATAAACATATGTACACTGCCAGGACTTCCAGGAAGGAAGTTGGAATTTCAAACAAGGTGGATCTGGGGTGAATTAGTGGGGGTAGAAAAGATCAAGGTTTTGGATGGGGGAAGATAAGAGATGGTGGTGAACAGCTGTTTTAAAGACCTGGAGGGAGGAGTGGGATTGAAGGGAGTGTGGGAGTTTGTTCCAGAGGCGGGAGAAAAGAGGAATGAAAGAGTGAAGGTGAGCAGAGAGCCGAGATTTCGGCAGTTTAACCATCAGAGGGTTGCTGGCAGATCTTGTGCGACCTGTAGGAATATTTGGGGGACAGAGCACAGAGAGAGCTGGGGGAGCAAGGCCGGAGAGGAGTCGGTAGAAGACAGAAAGACCACCTACCTGCCTGCGGTGAGTGAGTGAAAGGCCCTCAGAGATAGCTTCATCGCGGGAGATTCCAATGATTTTGAAAGCTTTGGATTCAACAGCGTGAAGCCGAGCCAGGTGTGAGGCAGGAGCACCAGCCCATAGGGGAGAACAGTATTCCATTGAGCTGCGGATGAAAGCCTTGTATGTGGTGAGGAGCTCAGGTGTGCCGAGGAAGGACTTCGCACGACGGGGGATGCCCAGTCGGCGACTGGCTTTGGAGGCCGGCTTGGAAATGTGGTTTTCCCAAGAAAGATCATGGCAGATAGTGAGACCCAAAAGCTTGAGCGACAGAACTTCTTGGAGAGGATTGTTGAGAAAGTAGATGGGAGGGTTGTCCAGTCGATCTTTTCGGAGAGACATAGTAAGAGAGTGAGATTTGTCAGGATTGAAAGACATGTTCCACTTGTTTGACCAGTCTGTGATTTTGTCCAGGTCTTCAGAGAGAGAGGAGGCTGCAGACTGCCGATCTGAGGGAAGAGGAATGCAGCGGCAGAGAGTGGAGTCATCAGCAAAGAGATAGAGAGGATTTTCCAGAGAGTCGGAGAGATCATTGATAAAGACCAGAAAAAGCACATGGCCCAGCACACTGCCTTGGGGAACTCCAGCCTGAACAGGAAGGGGAGATGAGAGAAATCCATTCAGGGCCACACGTTGACTACGACCAGAGAGGAAGTCCGCAAGCCATGCATGGAGATTTCCATGGATACCATAGGAGGAGAGTTTGGTGAGCAGAGCTGGGTGCCAGACCGTATCGAAGGCACGTGATATGTCAAGGGAGACAGCTCTGATTTCCTGTTTGGCATTGAGGACCTCTATCCATTGTTGAGACAGCAGAAGCAGCATGTCCAGAGTAGAGTGACCTGGTCTGAAACCAAATTGATGATCAGAGATCAAGCCATTGGAGAAGAGGAAAGATTTCATATCCGAAGCAATGATGGATTCCATGACTTTGCTGATAATTGGGAGCAGGCTGATTGGTCTGTAGTTGCAAGGATCTGTTTTTGCACCTTTTTTGTGTAAAGCGGTAATGTTAGCTGATTTCCAGGATGCTGGCAGATGACCTTGAGCAAAAGATAGGGTGAAAAGAACAGAGAGAGGGTGAGACAGAGCGGCAGAGCAGGATTTTAGGACCCGTGGGCTGATGCCGTCTGGTCCAGTTGCAGAATCAGAGTCGAGGTTTGACAAAAACTCCTCCACCTTGTCAGGAGAGGAGGACACAGATTCCAGGAGCAGTTGGGTTCGACTGGGAAAGGTGGGAACAGAGAGAGATGGGTTTGGGACGAAGGATTTTTAGGCAAACACAGAGTTGAGGCATTCGGCTTTGTCACGTGCGATGTCAACTGTGTGGCCATTTGAGGTAAGGGAGGGGATGGAGGGGGAACAAACACCAGAAACGGATTTGACCAGACGCCACCAGGATTTGGAGGAAGTAGACAGGTTTGAGAGTTCATTCTTGAGTGAGGAGAGATAGTGCTTCCTGGCACTCCTGAGGGTAGACACACACTTGTTTCGAGCTTGGTGGAAGGAACTGAGATTGCCTTCAGTTGGATTAGCCTTCCAAGAGGCAAAGGCAAGTTGTTTCAGGGCAACTGCCTCACCACAAGATTCAGTGTACCATGGACGGGAGGAAGGGTAAGACAACTGAAGGCGAGATGGGATAAATCTGTGCATGAGAGAGATCAGTTTGCTTTGGAAGAATTCCTCGGAAAAATTGATGTCAGAGGCAGTGGAGATGGGAGACCAATCCAGACGATTGATGGCTGCTTGAAGACCGTCCCAGTTGGCCTGAGTGAAATGCCAGACTCGTCGACGCTGAGGAGGCTCTCTGAGAATGGCCAGAGAGATGTCCACTTTGACAAGCACATGATCAGAAGAACCGATTGGAGCAGAAGAAGAGCAGCAGACATTAGCAGGGAAGTTTGTCATAACCAAGTCTAGAAGAGAAGATACTCCATTGGCTGAGATCCGGGTCGGGAAATTGACAGATTGTGTCAATCCCAGTGAGTCACAGAAGTCCTTTGCTGAGGTGCCATGACTGGTGAGAGAGGAACCGACACCCAACCAGGTGGCATGATGACAGTTGAAGTCACCACATATGAGGAAGAGAGAGTTGGGATGAGTGGATAGAAGTTGGTCCATGTTGTCAGACAGTGAAATGTAGATGGAGTCATCACTGTTTGGGGGACGGTACAGAACACATATGAACAAAAGGTGGGAGCGGAGAGGAAGCCGTAGCCAGAGGTACTCCTGGGGGTGAGGAGGAAAGAGGGCAGTGCAAGGAGAGTGAGGAAGAGAGTTTTTGATAAAGATAGCCACCCCACCACCAGGCCGAGGCTCAGGTCTATCATACCGGAGGAGGGAGTAACCAGGAAGAGATATTAAGGAATCAGAGACATCTTGAAGGAGGAAAGTCTCTGTTAAGCAGATCAAGTCTGGATTGTCAGAAGCAACCTGTATGGAGAGATCAGTCAGGTTTGAGCGAAGGCCCCGGATGTTTGAGGTCCATACCGTTAATGAAGAGAGAGGGGAAGCATTGGGTACAGGACAGGGAAGGGGAGGAGTAGGGTAAGATGAAGGATGAGAGGGGGAGGTAGGGAGAGCAGTTGATAGTGTGTCAGATATTGCAGAAGAGTTCCAAGAAAGGGAAGGATGAGGAGGATGAAAGGTTTGATGGTGAAGGGATGAGGCACAGTGAGGGGTTGTTTGAGGGGGGGCAGAGAAGTAGAAGGTTTGGGGGGGTGGAGGTATGAGATAGAAGGGAGACGAAGTGGGGAGGAGGCAGTTTGGAGGAGGAGGGGGGAGGAGGGAGAATTGGAGAGGAATGGTATGGGGGGAGAATTGAATGGGAGGGGTTGGGGGGGAGTTTTGAAGGGGAGGAGTGAGGGGCGAGTTTAGGAGGGGAGGGGCAAGGGGGGAGTTTTGGAGGGAAGGGGCAAGGGGGAAGTTTAGAAGTGGAGGGGCAAGGGGGGAGTTTAGGAGTGTAGGGGCAAGGGGGGGGATTTGGAGGGGAGGGGCAAGGGGGGAGTTTAGGAGGGGAAGGGCAAGGGGGGAGTTCAGGAGTGGAAGGGCAAGGGGGGGATTTGGAGGGGAGGGGCAACGGGGGAGTTTAGGAGGGGAAGGGCAAGGGGGGAGTTCAGGAGTGGAGGGGCAAGGGGGGAGTTTAAGAGTGGAGGGGCAAGGGAGGAGTTTAGGAGTGTAGGTGCAAGGGGGGGGATTTGGATGGGAGGGGCAAGAGGGGAGTTTAGAAAGTGGATCATTAATGAAAGACGAACATTGATAACAAATTGGGTTTGTTGTGATTTTCAAGTTAGCAATCCGATTCAGAACGATGGAGGAGGGATGGAATGAATGTGAATTTAGACCATGTAGTGAGGGAGACGTATAAGATATTGAATTTTTTTTTTTTTGAAGTGGCATGAGTTGGAGAGGAAATTGAGAAAAGCCTTTTAAATAGGAAGAAAAACAGCGTGTTGTAATATACCACTGAATAAAACACAGAAGGGGAAAGGTTAAACATATTTAAATAATATTTAAACAGAACTGTGAACAATCTTATATGCACAAAATACCAACGGGGGGAGAGCCGAGAGGGACCACCACGAGTCACGTGAACAGGGCAAACGGTGGATGGCAAGGAGATAATGGGGGCGGGGCGAACATCACACCTGGACAGAAAATACAGGATGAGACAACAGTACACGTGGAGAAAGGAAAATAAATGTTTTTGGTTTTTTTTTGGGTTGTTTTTTTTGGGGGGGGGGGGGGGTGGGGATTTAGAACGTTAGACAGAGTATTATGTTCGGGGTAGAAGGGAAAAACTAAGAGCCAAGCAAAACACGCTTAAGTTAACAAAACACCGACGGGGGTACAACTACAAGGCCACACACGAGGAGCAGAACACGATTAATTAATTACGAGTTACAGGAAATTCAAACCAAAACTAACTATAATCAAACAATATCGCATGGACGATAAAATAACGAGTTGAAATTTGACAATCTATCTGGGGAAATGGGGGAGAAACACGTGGTCGAAGAACGAACGAACGAATATAAATGAATAAACGAATGAGCACAGAGAAGGTAATCTTTTTTTTTCTTTTTCTTTTTCAGTTGAGATTTACATAAGGAAGTAGGCTATGGGGTGAAAAGACTGGGAAAACAGAGAACGAAAGTTATTGGATCACAAACGACGGAGCGCTGAGAGAAAAACAAAGCCTCAAGGTTGTACAGTGTACACTGTACAAGGCCTCAGCTCAAGACACGACACGAATTAACACGATTTTCAATACAGGTATGAAAGATTTGCACCGAAAATCTTCGTCGGGATAATATACGTACATACACCATAAAAGAAATACAGTTATAACGAAAATACAAATGGGAACAATTACTTAACTTCGATTTCGATGGAGAGCGTGTAGAGCTGCGAATAAACGAAACCCTCGCCAGCAAGACCGGAAACGGAAGTGATAATGGCCACATCAACATAAGAGACTATTAAGTTACACCATCTGCTAGTTTGATTGAGCAACAGCGAGCCATCTTGTTTAGCCCATAAAATCATCACGACCTAATCTATCAAGGAGGTTCCTATAGTTGGCTAGCAATGTTCATTCCACATCGGTTTAAACCGAGACTTTGGAGAGCTACAGCTATTAAACAAGCTCGTAATTAATTGCTGTTATGTGCAGGTGTCGAATCAAGCTTGGCAAGGTGTATATTCCCTTTAATTCCAGATTCATGATATCGTAAAAAAAAATAGCAGAATTTATACACACAAGGAAGTTGGATGCAGGAAAAGAGGTCATTTGGACCATCAAGCCTGTGCTACATCTATCCCATTATCAATCTAAAGGTTATCGACTTCAAATCTTCAATTCATTGGGGAAAGGTGTGGGAGATGGAGGAGAGGGGAAAGCACACACATCACCATGGTGTTTAAATAAATAAAAATCTTGACATTAATATGACCAAAATTTATTGACCTCCTTTTAAGAGGTTGTCACTATGTTTTTTGAGGTAAAGCGCTTTTTTCTCAGAGTAAAACTACTTTTGATATTCTCATACTTCGCGAGATCAAACATTTTTGGCTTTAAAGGAAGCAGAATCATATAAGTGTATGAAGACAATTAAATCTTGGGAAGCCTAGTCTCTGTGACTACTTGAACAAATTCATCATATCATATTCAATTTAGTTTTATAGTTATTTATTAATTTTCAAGGCACTTTAAACAGTTCCCATATTCCTTACTTGAGGCTTAAAAGCCTTTACAGGCCCCGACGCAACTCCCACTATCAACAATTGAGGAGACTGACGTCATGCTTACCCAGCCCTAATGCCATAGAGCAAAGCAGATAATTTAAGTGTTTTTTTTTCTTTCTCCAATTCAAAAACTCTAAATAATGAATAAAGTTTTGTTTGATCATGTAAGCACGTGTTCAATATGAGCACTATTCTGATTAATCATGGCATGTATCTGTACGCAATTGTGTTGTCTGTCAGTTCTGTTTTTGGCATGTATGGTGTTCTGATGAGGCAAACTTCCTTCCATTTTACTGGTGATGTCAGGAAACAGAAGGTGAGATTTTTGACAGTTGACAACTACATATCATCTCCAAAATCCCACTTAATCTCTGGAAGATCTTGGCCTTGTGTGTCGTCTCCGACCCGTGATAGAGCTCTTCTTCTTTTGACGGTTACATCAATGGGAATAGCTACTTCAAGACTTTATTCTTCATGAAATTGTCATGTCAATGTTTTGTAATGAGACTTCCACAGCTGCATAGGACACTAAACACCACGAATGTTGTCTTGGATTACCTTCATTCCAACTCGCTGTCAGGGTCATCTGAAACCCTTTCCTCCGGCCACCGACAAGTCCGAACCTTAATCCGTGCTACTTCTTCTGACAGTGGTTCCTTAATGAGCAAGTTTACAAGATGGCCCCCAGGAATGCCAATGACTTTAAAACGGTGATTCCAGATAGCACACGACATATTAACCGATACATTTTGGGTAAAGTTCCGGACATCACATGCCTACGGGTACCTCCTATGCTTATAATCAAAATGGTGGTCATACTGAAAATATAACCTCATACAAAACTAAACGTTAACTAGAGCAAAGTCGATGGCACGCCCTCGCAAATCTCTATGAGTCCCATCTAAAGAAAAGTTGAAACAAGACAAAAGTTTCACCTGGAATGACCCAATATCAAATTTTGGGTTAAAAAAAAAGCTTATTTTCACCCCTGTGACCATAAGTCCCCACCGCTGAGGCATGATCCGTTGTTCAAATCCAAAAATTGTTGCATATTCAATGCATCCCCCCAATGTTGATTGCATATCCAAAGTTTCATGAAAAAAAAGTTTTAAAATGTGCCCATAATTGCATTTTTTTCTCTCGATATTTCACCTTTTGACCTCATGCCAGGCCCCCGAGGAGGCGTAGCCAAAAATGGTACTGCCCTCGCACCTTCTTGCCATATGGTGATCATAACGACCAGGTTTGCTGAATTTATGCACAACCATATAGGAGGAGATAACGGACAGACAGACAGCAGACAGACGGGGCCGATTACAATATCTCTCCATTAAAAAAAAAAAGTGTGCGGATAAAAATCCCTCTGTTTAGTGGCACCAGTTTTATGTCCATGTCATTAACAGCTCATTGTTAAGGAATACAAAATCATGGCATTTCGCTCAGAAACATCCTGCGCAATATTCTTCCAACGAATGATTCCACTGTCGGACAATTAACTTTTTAGTGGGGACAGGGAGGTAGGACACACACAGCATTTAACTTTTCATTCTCTCAGCCTTAAGGCTCGAAAGTGGCCACAATTTTTCACGTGATCGTAATCAATTTGCAATCAACGTGTTTTATCGATTGAAAAATAAAAAAGGAAAGCCAGGATAAAATGCCCGCTGGTTTGTTGCGACATCGAGCGCACTATCTCAAAACCTCCGTCCTCCCTCCCTCGCCAAAGTTAAGTACGATCAATTTCCTGCATTCACATTTTTTTTTTCCAGACTCACTGGCACCAAATGGTTTCTCCAGAGATGCTTTGATGGGCACTTGCCAAGCAAGCATATCCGTAAGAGCACGCGTCGCCCATCAGACACGTACGGCCGAGTGCGTCGTTTTTAGGATCACCAGGGGAGCCGCGTGGAAAACTGAATACATTGTGTTCTCGGTGGATTTTATTTTCTCCAAATGGCTTTTCCTGCCTGGTGGACAATTTCGTGGAAGTGAACCCGAACTCGGTCCGGGGGAACTAGAAACGGGAGATAAAATAGGAAAAGTATTGGACAAAAGGATGAAAGAGTTAGGAAAAAGGTGTTTACGAAAGAAAATAAGTCATGGGGCTGGAAGAAAAGAAAGGACAAGAGGGATAAAACCTTTAAAGGAAGTCGAGTTATAGTAGATAGAGTGTTTCAATAAATAAATAAAAACGTACCTACAGACTTTATATATTGAAAACTATACTATCTTTTCATTCTGCACTACCTTATAGGTAACATCACCTGCTAACGCCATATGTTAGGTATTCGTAACACTCAACTCTCTCTGCTATTTAATTAGTTTCTCCAAAGCATTAGATCTGCATACATTTTATTGAGACATGCTGTATAAAATATAAATAAGAAAGGCAAAAGAGGAAACAAAACTTTTGCGGAAGTAGAGGATAGTATATTAACAGTGTTTTTAAAATCTCAATTCATAATGGAAACGTTTCCAGACTATCCATCCCTTTGTTCTTGTTACCTAGAACATTCCGAAGTAACACCCGTGAGCACCTGTAAACTAGAACGGCACTCAGTAGAGAGAACACCTCCGCCAGGTGAACAGTTTACGTTTTGTATCATCGAGTAGACCAGAAAATCACAATACAGAATCACATTTAATCAAAATCATCCGTCCACAACTTTTTGAGATATCCTGCTTTATATCATTTTTGGCCCTATCTCCCAATGTTGAAGAATCACTTGTAAAATTCTACTATCCGGATCTTGATGTTCACCAAAATTGAATCGCTTCTTCCTTGTCACACACACAACTCGTCCACCAAGTTTAGTCCAAATCCGTCCACAACTTTTTGTGATATCCTGCTACATGTTGGTTTTAGCCCGATTACTCAATGGTGAAGAATCACTTAAAAATTAAACAATTCTCATATCCGAATCCATATTCAGATCTTCGCCAAAATTGAATCGCTTCTTCCTTGTCACACGCACAACTCATCCACCAAGTTTAGTCCAAATCCGTCCACAACCTTTTGAGATATCCTACGACATGTTGGTTTTAGCCCGATCACTCAATGGTGAAGAATCACTTAAAAATTAAACAATTCTCATATCCGAATCCATATTCAGATCTTCGCCAAAATTGAATCGCTTCTTCCTTGTCACACACACAAATCGTCCACCAAGTGTAGTCCAAATCCGTCCACAACTCTTTGAGATATCCTGCTACATGTTGGTTTTAGCCCGATCACTCAATGGTGAAGCATCACTTAAAATTAAATAATTCTCATATCCGAATCCATATTCAGATCTTCGCCAAAATTGAATCGATTCTTCCTTGTCACACACCCAACCATTCCACCAAGTTTCGTCCAAATCCGTCCACAACTTTTTGAGATATCCTGTTATGTATCGTTTTTGTCCCGACCTCCCAATGGTGAAGAATCACTTTAAAATTCTGGTAGCCGGATCCGAATCCGGATATTCACCAAAATCGAATCATTTCGTCCTTTTCACATACGCTACATATCTGCCAAATGTCGTCCGAATCCGTCCACAACTCTGAGATATTATGTTCACAAACAAACGGACAAATGGACAGACAGGGGTGAAAAGAAAGCCTCCATCCACCTTGGGTGGCGGAGGTAAGAAAATGCTCCAATGAAAATAAAAACCTGATACATTTATATTCTCAAAGCAGCATCTGCCATGTTAAAAGGGTAACACAACCACAAAAAGGGCGACACATCAACAAAGCTTTTCATCAACTTCTTGTACGTGAGTAAACCAGTTGGAAACGTAACCTCCGCCCAAGTTCGGTGTCTAATTTAACGAAGATAAAAACCTGGAATAACTCGACTCTTGGTGAACTTTTCGAAAGAGTGTGTGAGTGTGATTACATCATTGATTATTAATCTCCTTATTGACCACCGAGGCAACACCACCAATATGCATGACCATGTTGGTGAACAGAAATCTTAGTCGTCAGACAATTTCGCTTTTAGATCCATAAAAAGTCAAAATTAATTATCCACGACATTTCCTTCGCTGCAAAACAAGCTCCAAACTCGCCTTTCAGCACCGTTTGTCATCTCAGCCGCAAGCAGTCTCCTTAGAGGTCGCAGTAAACCAAGCTAAACATTATGCCACAGAGTGCCTGGCAATTATCCAGGCCTGAGATATGCCGAGGATGTTCTTGAGGTGATCTTCATGCATAGTAATGGATAAAAAATGCAAAATACCCAGTGCATGGCAAAGTTGTGCTCGCCTCGAGTCAAACCGAGATGTGACTGGCACATAGTAATCAAGTCGGGGCATCACCACCGCAAAGGTTGGTTATTGGGTGCAAATTTATGAGCATGGATGAGCAGATGGGTGTTGTTCATCGATAGAGGCAATGGGGTTCTGTTTTGTCGGACCATTTGTCCCAGCTGCCTGAGAACGAGGCCAGCTGGCGAGCTCGTCTTACCGTGGAGGAGGTCAAACTGTCGGGCTGGGGGCTATGATAACTTTATTAATCCTGCGGCGTTTTCTGGCTGGTATTTGTATGCCGCAAGACGAGTCTCTTGAGAATCTCGAGGGTGGCCAATGTTACACAGTTTATGATGCCGAACGGGTGTGCTGTGGAGATGCGGAGCAAATAGCACAATTTGAAGGCTCTAACCTCATGGTTCCCATCGCGGAAGAAAGGAAGTTGCAGTATATCTGGAAAACCAAACAATTCATTGAAAGCGGCTCGTATAATATTTTAATAAGTAGACTTTTGAGGATTTCTTGGTTATTTAATCTGCAGGGTGTGACCCACATAAGACTCTACCATTAACTGATTAAATATCTATAAAAAAAAATATTTGAAAGCTTGTACGATCACAAGCTTGCAAGTCTGCCATTTTTCTTCGATGTCTCTTCTCTTAAGTTAAAAAGTGCATTTTATTGCACTTCCTCAAAAAATGTCGGATGCTCAATGTTTCAGAAAAGTAATCCTTAAGTTCTTCAATTATGCGAGGAATTGGTTGAGAAAATGTATCTGCAGACACTTATTGAGCTAGTGGAACATGAGCAGCTTGAGGCTCATGGAGAATATGAGGTTTGTAAGAATGCAGCTTCACTTCTTTCAAAATCCTGTACCGTACCGACATTTGCAGATATGTTGCAAAAGCTCAAACAGCTTTTGCAATGGCCTCCTCCTCAACGTGAATGATTTTGGACCTGGTGGTTACCTGGTGGAAATGGCGAGGCACATGAATGACATCAACATTAATTTGTGAAATTGCATCCTTAGTTAGTGCCGACTCAACTGAACAACCACTTCCGAGTGTGTCTCTTCAAACCACACTGCGATTTTAAAGCACCTCTTTTGGATTGTAAGTGCTTATGATTTAATCATTGACCTGCGCAAAGAGGAAAAAATAGGAAAAATGAGAATCGAGCAGAAACGTCTGTTGTAAAAAATTTGAAGGTTTCTTGGAAATTGGAATCTCGTTGTTTAAGTTGTATAAAATATAACCAATTTAGTCTTATCTGGGACAAACTGTATTTGCTTTATTTATGAATCACTGAGCCATCAGATATTACATTTTGAACGAGAATCAAGAATAAAAAGCTCCAACTAGAACGGCATTCGATGGAGCGCATAAAGCCGCCAGGCTGAACAGTTTATGTTTTGTATCCCATTGATAGGCCGAATCTGGAGTCGGACCTGAACCAAAATCGATTCGGCTTGGTTCTCGTCACCTAAATAACTCATCCACCAAGTTTATTCATAACTCGTCCGTAACTTTTTAAAATATCATGTTACATATCGCTTTTGGCCCTATCTCCCAATGGTGAAGAATCACTTCAAAAATTAAATAATTCTGACTTCACCAAAATCGAATCGATTCGTCCTTGTCACATACCCAACCTGTCCAAAAAGTTCCATCCGAATCCGTCCAAAACTTTTTGAGATATCCTGCTACATGTTGGTTTTAGCCTGATCACTCAATGGTGAAGATTAACTTAAAAATTAAATAATTCTCATATCCGAATCCATATTCAGATATTCACCAAAATCGAAGCGATTTTGTCTCGTCACAAACACAACCTGTTCACCAAGTTTCGTCCAAATCCGCCCATAACTTTTTGAGATATCGTGCTACGTGTCGGTTTTAACCCTATCACTCAATGGTGAAGAATCACTTCAAAAATCAAATAATTCTGACATCCGAAATTCTGACTTCACCAAAATCGAATCATTTCGTCCTCGTCACATACCCAACCTCTCAGCCAAATTTCGTCCGAATCCGTCCACAAACAAACAGACAGCGGTGAAAACAACCTCCATCCACCTTCGGTGGTGGAGGCAATTAAAAAACAATTGGACCTCTTCATAAAATAACCTTTTCTCACTTATTTCTGCACACTAAACATACATCTTCTACTGTTCTTCATTATTGCAAGTTATGTTACATCAGTGGACTTCTACTATCATTGTGGGAAAGTCGCCAATGCCAGATCAATTAATAAGTGCCAAGAGCACATGACCTCACTCAAATCTTGTCCGTCTCCTTTCATTTGCGAGCAAAGTGATGGACGACATAATTTCAAAACATTTGATCGCTGGCATTCTTGTTGTACAAAAATCTTTTGAACAGAACATGTTTGATGTTGGTTTATTCTCGTGGCATTTGCAATGCGGTGTTTGCTACTTAGATCGACATATGAATCGGTACATGTACTGAACCTCAAAACATCACAGAGAAGTGTTTGGACTTTTCCTCCTGCCTTTGATATGCGTTACTCGCTGACGTTGCTTGCCAAGCATTTTACTAATCTGATGCAGGAGGGCTCGTCTTCCCAAATAACAACTTCCTTGACAGGTCGGATCCTTTGTAGTCGACTCTCTTCCACGTCAACCCTCATTCTCTCATTTCTTAGCTATTACTGCCGATATACACAATCCTTTGCCGAAGGTTCAATTTTGTCTGATAGTCTAACTGCGAAACAATAGGTAGTTATTTGCAGATGCTCATTGATTGAAATATCACACCTTAGTTCACACCTTAGTGAAAAGCACAATGTAAAGTGATGAACCACTTGCTTATGCCAAAATCTATTTCCCAGAACTACTCTCTAGCTCAGATTAAGGGCCCGAAACGTCAGCTTCCCATGCATTTAGCATACCACAATCAACGTTTTATTGTTTCAAACAATTGTTCTATTGTCTGTCGACACTGCCTGATACTACCCTTCACGAGCAAGACTAGTTTCCCATTGTATTGTATGTGCAAGCCCTTGTTTTTAAGACATATTTTTGAATTACCATCGCCCTCAACTTCACATTTTCAAACAAGAAAGAGCAATCAGAGATTGCAGACCCTCGCCAGGATGTGTTTTCAGTGGTTTTAAGGCGTTTGTGTTAAAACAAATATAGCGGCCGAACCAAGTGACCGATGGTCATCAATATATTTTTTTCTTGAAAATTTATCCTGAAATTATTCTCAAGAAATTTCATCTTGATCGGATGATGTTTTGTACTTGTCGAATTATGAGGTCATAATGGAGGCACCTATGACATCATCATTAACATATTTTATTCCACATGGAGAGTTCTTTACAATGAGCCGTGTCTCAATTTTTTCTATTCAGTGCTTTCGGAGATATGGAGGTGCAAATGTTTTCGGTTTTTCTTTGATGGCGCCCATACCATGTGACCGATGACGTCATAATTATCATAAAAAAATTATACAGGTGGAGTTGTTTTTTTTTGTTGTTGTTTTTTTTTTTGTTGTTGTTGTATACAAGATCGAGGCTCGTGAAAGAGCGAACATTAATCACACAAAAAGACAAACCGACACACAAGACAAAACACAAAAAACAAGGGGAGCGGCAGACAAGATGGGGAGAGAGGGGGAAGGACACAAACACAACATTTGAGAGCAGGGACATCGGGAGGACTTGGGGGGAGGTGGGAGAGGAATAAAACATATGAACACTGCAAGGACTCTGGGGTGAATTACCGGGGGTAGTAAAGATCAAGGTTTTCGATGGGGGAAGATAAGAGATGGTGGTGAACAGCTGTTTTAAAGACCTGGAGGGAGGAGTGGGATTGAAGGGAGTGGGGGAGTTTGTTCCAGAGGCGGGAGAAAAGGGGAATGAAAGAGTGAAGGTGAGCAGAGAGCCTAGACTTTGGCAGTTTACCATAAGAGGGTTGCAGGCAGATCTTGTGCGACCTGAAGGAATATTGGGGGGGGACAGAGGACAGAGAGAGCTGGGGGAGCAAGGCCGGAGAGGAGTCGGTAGAAGACAGAAAGACCACCAACCTGCCTGCGGTGAGTGAGTGAAAGGCCCTCGGAGTTGACTACATCGCAGGAGATTCCAATGATTCTGAAAGCTTTGGCCTCAACAGCGTGAAGCCGAGCAAGGTGTGAGGCAGGAGCACCAGCCCAGAGGGGGGAACAGTATTCCATTGAGCTGCGGATGAAAGCCTTGTATGTGGTGAGGAGCTCAGGTGTGCCAAGGAAGGACTTCGTATGACGGAGGATGCCCAGTCGGCGACTGGCTTTGGAGGCCAGCTTGGAAATGTGGTTTTCCCAAGAAAGATCATGGCAGATAGTGAGACCCAAAAGCTTGAGCGACAGAACTTCTTGGAGAGGATTGTTGAGAAAGTAGATGGGAGGGTTGTCCAGTCGGTCCTTTCGGAGAGACATTGTAAGAGTGTGAGATTTGTCAGGATTGAAAGACATGTTCCACTTGTTTGACCAGTCTGATTTTGTCCAGGTCTGCAGAGAGTGAGGAGGCTGCAGACTGCCGATCTGAGGGATGAGGAATGGAGCGGCAGATAGTGGAGTCATCAGCAAAGAGATAGAGAGGATTTTCCAGAGAGTCGGAGAGGTCATTGATGAAGACCAGAAAAGACCAGAGACCAGAGACCAGAAAAGACCATTGATGAAGACCAGAGTTGCACCTATGTTGTAAATTTCCTGTCAATCGGACCAACGTTTGCAGAGAAAATCATATTTATTCTGTGCGGACAAACAAACAGACAGATAAAATCACTCAGAGTGACACTTGGCAAAACAGAACAAAGTATAATGGCACTCACTAGAGCATACTTTTGACCTCAAAAATCATTTGTGGTAGAATTCAGTGACCTGATATGCAAATCGTCTTCAAAGTTTAAGTTAATTGGATGAAAATTGACAATTTTAGAAATTCGGCCTATGTTGACCTTTTGGCCGATGTTGATCTCAAAAATAGTTGGTGGTTGGTTTCAGGAAGCTGATATGAAAATCCTATTCACATTTCAAGCCAATTGGATGAAAATTGAGAATTTTAGAAATTCGAAAAAAGTGGTTGACCTTTGGCCTATGTTGACCTTTTGGCCCAAGTTGATCTCAAAAATAGTTGGTGGTTGAATTCAGTTGGCTGAGATGAAAATCGCATTCAAAATTTCAAGTGAATTGGATGAAAATTAAGGATTTTAGAAATTTGAAATTGTTGTTGACCTTTGGCCTATGTTGACCTTTTGGTCTACTATTGCTATTCTTGCAATATTTGCTGATCTTGTTTGCAATATTGCAACAATATTGCAACAACAACAATATTGCAACTGATCAGCAATTTGCTGATCTTGCAATATTGCAACTATTGCTGATCTCAAAAATAGTTGGTGGTTGAATTCCGTTCGCTGATATGTAAATCCCATGCAAATTTCAAGTCAATCGGATGAAAATTGAGGATTTTAGAAATCTGAAATTGTTGTTGACCTTTGGCATATGTTGACCTTTTGGACTATGCTGATCTCAAAAATAGTTGGTGGTTGAATTCAGTTAGCCGATATGTCAATCCTTTTCAAATCTCAAGTCAATTGGATGAATATTGAGGATTTTAGAAATTTGAAAAAAGTGGTTAACCTTTGGCCTATGTTGACCTTTTGGCCTATGCTGATCTCAAAAATAGTTGGTGTTTGATTTCAATAAGCTGAAATGTAAACACTATTGAAATTTCAAGTCAATCAGATGAAAATTGAGGATTTTAGAAATTCAAAAAGTGGTTGACCTTTGGCCTATGTTGACCTTTTGGCCTAAGCTGATCTCAAAAATAGTTTGTGGTTGAATTCATTTAGCCGATATGTAAATCATATTCAAATTTCAAGTCAATCGGATTAGAATTGAGGATTTTAGAAATTTGAAAATAGGTGGTTGACCTTTAGCCTATGTTGATCTTTTGACCTTTTGACTTCAAAAATACAAAGGATTTAGTCGGACTACAAACTCTACCATTTGGTGAAGTTTCGTGAAGATCGGATTCAAATTGTGGCCTGTGGGCAAGTATAAGTGAGCGGACAGACAAACACACAAACAAACGACTCCGTACGTGAAAAAGCTGAATGCCTCAACTCTGTGTTTGCCTCTAAATCTTGTATCCCAAACCCATCCCTCTCTGTACCCACCATACCCAGTCGTACCCAGCTGCTCCTGGACTCCGTGTCCTTTCCTCCTGACAAGGTGGAAAAGTTTCTGTCAACCCTCGACTCTGATTCTGCAACTGGACCTGACGGCATCAGCCCACAGATCCTAAAATTCTGTTCTTCCGCTCTTTCACTCCCTCTCTCTGTTCTCTTCACCCTCTCTTTTGCTCAAGGTCATCTGCCATCTGCTTGGAAATCAGCCAACATCACTGCTTCACACAAAAAATGTGCAAAAACAGATCCTAGCAACTACAGACCAATCAGCCTTCTCCCAATTATCAGCAAAGTCATGGAATCCATCATTGCTTCAGATATGAAATTTTTCCTCTTCTCCAATGGCTTGATCTCTGATCATCAATTTGGTTTCAGACCTGGGTACTCTGCTCTGGACATGCTGCTTCTGCTGTCTCAACAATGGATGGAGGTCCTCAATGCCAAACAGGAAATTAGAGCTGTCTCCCATGACATATCACGTGCCTTCGATACCGTCTGGCACCCCGCTCTGCTCACCAAACCCTCCTCCTTTGGTATCCATGGAAATCTCCACGCATGGCTGGCGGACTTCCTCTCTAGTCGGTCAACGTGTGGCCCTGAATGGGTTTCTCTCATCTCCTCTTCCTGTTCAGGCTGGAGTTCCCCAAGGCAGTGTTCTGGGCCCTGTGCTTTTTCTGGTCTTCATCAATGATCTCTCCGACTCTCTTGAAAATCCTCTCTATCTCTTTGCTGATGACTCCACTCTCTGCCGCTCCATTCCTCATCCTTAAGATCGGCAGTCTGCCCCCTCCTCACTCTCTGCAGACCTGGACAAAATCACAGATTGGGCAAACAAGTGGAACATGTCTTTCAATCCTGACAAATCTCACACTCTTACGATGTCTCTCCGAAAAGACCGACTGGACAACTCTCCCATCCACTTTCTGAATAATCCTCTCCAAGAAGTTCTGTCACTCAAGCTTTTGGGTCTCACTATCTGCCATGATCTTTCCTGGGAAAACCACATTTCAAATTTAGCCTCCTAAGCCAGTCGCCGACTGGGCATCCTCCGTCGTGCGAAGTCCTTCCTTGGCACACCTGAGCTCCTCACCACATATAAGGTTTTCATCCACAGCTCAATGGAATACTGTCCCCCCCCCCCCCCCCCTGGGCCGGTGCTCCTGCCTCACACCGAGCTCGGCTTCACGCTGTTGAAGCCAAAGCTTTCAGAATCATTGGAATCTCCTGCGATGAAGCTAACTCCGAGGGCCTTTCACTCACACAGCAGGCAGGTTGGTGGTCTTTCTGTCTTCTTCCGACTCTTCTCCGGCCTTGCTCCCCCAGCTCTCTCTGTGCTCTGTCCCCCAAATATTCCTACAGGTCGCACAAGATCTGCCAGAAACCCTCTTATCAACCCCTGTGCTGTCTTTCCCTCGCGGTTGTCAGCTCTTTCACGAGCCTCGATTCAGTATACAAAAAAAAAAAAAAAAAAAAAAAAAAAAAAATCGTTAAACTGCCAAAATATAGGCTCTCTGCTCATCTTCACTCTTTCATTCCCCTTTTCGCCCGCCTCTGGAACACACTCCCCCACTCCCTTCAATCCCACTCCTCCCTCCAGGTCTTTAAAACAGCTGTTCACCACCATCTCTTATCTTCCCCCATCCAAAACCTTGATCTTTTCTACCCCCGCTAATTCACCACAGATCCACTTTTTTGAAATTCCAACTTCTTTCCTGGAAGTCCTTGCAGTGTCCATATGTTTTATACCTCTCCCACCTCCCCCCAAGCCCTCTCCCTCCCACAGTTCTCTCGATGTCCCTGCTCTCAAATGTTGTGTTTGTGTCCTTCCCCCTCTCTCCCCATCATGTCTACCGCTCCCCTTATTTTGTGTTTTATGTGTCGGTGTGTCGGTTTGACTTTTTGTGTGATTAATGTTAGCTCTTTCAGGAGCCTCGATCTTGCATACAAACAAAAAAAAAAAGAAAAAAAAAGCTTGCAATAACTGTGCCTTCATCAGGTTTACAAATGTGAATGTCACCATTCCTCCTCAATCCTCGTATTGCCAAGACAGTCTCGTTGCATGTGAAAGTCCGTGAAGTCATTCGGGGTTCCACAGTGCGCATGCGCGAGGTTCGATAGCCTAGCCCTCAACGCTTCGTCTGCTTCCTCCGATATGGGTTGATGCATTGACAGTTGAGCATATAGGATTTCAAACTCGGCAAAGATTTCTTCCCTCTTGATATTCTGGTTGGGAAACCATGCGGCAGAGCGAACTTTTCCGTGTCAGACAGCCTATAATCTGATGGGATGAGCACGTGATTGGATGAGATGTCTCTGACGATCTCTCATCTTCTCCGTTCTCTTGCTGTGAATTGCCTTGAGGAGTACAGCACGAAAAGCTTCGGTTATTCTTATTATGTCGTGTTTGTTTTCTTGTATTTTGAAGATACGACTTCGCAAAGTAAACATAAATGGTACCAGTCTATTATCTGGAAATAGCCAGCATGTTGCAGCCACTTAGACAGGATCACAGCAACAAGAAAAGATTTTCAAACACAAAGTCTGGTGAAATATGAACGGGCATACATTTCCTCCATCTTCTTGCTCTGCCATCCATTGTCATAGCACCTGCTGCGCCGCAGCCAGCAATGTGCAGATCACTTTTTCTGAACTGAAACTTTATCCGAAAGCAGTATAACATTGACTCGTGAGAATAAACAGCAGCAGCCACCATGACTCCTTTCTCCCACATCCCTCAGGTTTTTATAGCCACTGTCCCTTCAATATAACATGTCTGTGCTTCGATCCCTACTCCTCGAAGCCATTCATAATTGCATGGCTCAATGCCATTATTGCCTTTTCAATAGATCGTCGTGAAAAATCTTGTTCACCCATAAAAATCCGCTCATCACTCAAACAATATTGTAAGGGATGATCTACTAATTACACATTTTCAAGGAAGTGGAGCAATGGTTCCTGCTCGGTGAAACAACCTGCAACCCAGCATACAGAAAATAGACTTTTTGGAATGTCAGCTGCATTTTCCATCCAATAATCATGTAACTTTGTTTAAAAAAAAAAACATTATCCGCTCCGATGTTGAAAGTTTTGAGTTAGTTGCTCAAGCACTTGAGCAGAAAACAAATTCAAAAGAGAATAAAGGTGAAAAAGTGAGGGTGGAAGAAAGAACAAGTGAGGGCCTCAGCTGACTTTCCACACCATGGTCAAGAATGGTTGTGGATGCCTATTATTAGAATGTCATTGATGCCAGCAGTGTCTGTCAATTTTTGGCATTTTTTGGTGTTCAACCACAAGAGAACACTCGGAATACAGGAAAAGGACACGAGGATAATTCAAATACAAGAAGCAATGTGAATGGTGAGGATACAGACCAATCCATGACATGCGTCATTCCCATTGGAATTCAGCACAGTGTCAAACTGAAACTGCAATTACAGCCTCTGAGAAAGGGAATTAGACTGTTTTCAAAACATCAGAAAGCAACAAATATATATATTTTTCTTACCGCTCAATGTTCCATTTATCCCACAAATACAAATACTGAGCTGCGGATCTTCCAGAATGCACGTATGTACGTACTAGTGGGGCACTGGGGCATGCTTGCAGACTGCAAGCAACTACTCGGGTGCATCTTACGTGCATGATTGCATTTATAACAAGAAAGAGCAATCAGAGATTGCAAACCCTCACCAGGATGTATTTTCAGTGGTTTTTAAGGCTTTTGTGTTAGAACAAATATGGCGGCCGAACCACGTGACCAATTACGTCATCATTATTTTTTTCTAAACTAATTTATTCCTAGATTAAGCTCAAGAAATTTCATCTTGATGGGATGAAGTTTTGTACTTTTCGAATTATGACGTCATAATGGAGGCACCTATGACATAATCATTAACATATTTTATTCCCCATATAGAGTTCTTTACTCACTCATATAGAGTATATAGAGTATATAGAGAGTATATAGAGTATAGAGAGTATAGAGAGTATATAGAGTATATAGAGAGAACTCATATAGAGTTCATATAGAGTCCCCATATAGAGTTTAATTGAGTACCAGTTCACTGGTAATTCCCTGTTTGTCGTTAAAGGCGGCAAAAAGGGTTGGCGTCAGGAAGGGCATCCGGCCGTAAAACATTGCTTCAAAAAGGGGACCGAAAAACAACAACAACCACGGTTCCCGAAAAAGGCCAACCCCCGCTTGCGGGGAAAAATGGCCTCTAAAGGTGGTTTTTATATAGAGTTCTTTACAATGAGCCATGTCTCAATTTTTTCTATTCAGCGCTTTCGGAGATATAGAGGTGCAACGTTTTTCGGTTTTTCCAAGATGGCAAGCGAACCACGTGATCTATGACGTCATAATTATCATTAAAAAATTCTACAGGTGGAGATGTACCTATGGTGAAAATTTCCTGTCAATCAGACCAACGGTTGCAGAGAATATCATATTTATTCTGTGCAGACAAACAGACAAGCAGACAAACAGACTCAAATGCAATACCCTCTCCTCAGGCGACGGTAATAAGCCAGTGTCCCAATGCAATGTCTTCACTTCTATGGTGACAGAAAGCTTAGAGACTTAGAGTACTTTAAAATAATTAAACATTTACATTATTTGCTAACTGGTATCTCCAACCAGGTGTCCTCTTCAACTAAAGTATCAAACAAGCCCAGCTATGCCTCTGTTAGACTTTCGGTCTTGTTTATATTCTAATGGGTTGCTAGGCAACGCCAATTGCAATTTGTGATTCTAAGTGGAAGGCAGTGGTGAGCGGTGACCTTGCGATAAAGGTGCATGCTTGTCCTTCGCTTGCTCTTTTGCCTGCTCGCATTGGGTCACGTGACTTGAACTCTCAAGCTCTCTTGTCAGTGGGACAACTCCACACTCCACACTCCACTACTTGCAGCTCTCTGGTTTGCTGTCTGGCTCGCTTCACTATGCCTGTACACCAGTACATATGATTTGTACAACAGCATGGGGTCCTTATCCTCATGCTTTTTGTCCCCCGTCGCACCGCGGAGCGAAAGGGGGACTATGGTTTTCCCCTCCGTCCGTGTGTCCGTCCGTCCGTGCGTGTGTGCGGGCATGTGTGCGTATGTGCGTACGTGTGTGCGTAAGCGAAGGACCACATTCGAATTTGGTGTGTGGGTGCAACCCACGTCAAAATCCAAGATGGCCGCCGCCATGTATGTCTAATGCCATGTATGTCTGAACCTTGTGAGCGCAATATCTTGAAAAATAAGCGAAGTACCAACTTCTAATCTGGTGTGTGGGTGTATCTAGGCATAAGGAAGAACTCTATTGAAAATTGGGTCGCCACGTTAAAATCCAAGATGGCCGCCACCATATATATGTCTGAAACTTGTGAGCGAAATATCTTGAAAAATAAACGAACTACTAACTTCTAATGAACGACTAACTTCTAATCTGGTGTGTGGGTGTATCTACACATAAGAACGTTATTGAAAATTGCGTCGCCACGTCAAAATACAAGATGGCCGCCACGATGTATGTCTGAACCTTGAGCGAAATATCATATCATAGCATGTTTTCTGCGTCTTCCACTTTGTCAACTCACATCACTTCCCCGACGGGGGACCTAGGCGTAATGCTTGTTATCCTTTAGCTTGCCCCGTTTGAGAGCATGACGTGTGTGTGTGTGTGTGTGTGTGTGTGTGTGTGTGTGTGTGTGTGTGTGTGTGTGTGTGTGTGTGTGTGTGTGTGTGTGTGAATAAGAGATAGAATTGTGAGGAACAGAACTGAAAAAACGAGATGTGTGTGATGATTGATATTTCTTTTGGTGAGGCTTCTCCTGCTAATTTGTCATTATCTTTTGGTGGAAAATACAAAATACTGTTTCTTATATATTTATATGTTTCTTCTATATTGATATGATTTTAATGTGTTTGTTAAACTACATTTGTATGATATTTTAATGTGTTTGTTAAACTACATTTCAAAGTATGAAAGCGATGAAATTAAACAAAATGGAAGGTGAAGCAGGGCAGCTCCCAGCTGAACTAGCCTCCCTGGGGACTAACCCTCCTCAGAGGATTTGTGTTCCTCGACAAGGTAATGCTGTAGTTAACTCAGATATCCAGGCTGTAGGAGGTGGCCATTCTGGGTTAGCCAATGGGGATATTTGCCACAAACAACATAATTAATTGTACAGTAACGGCTAGCCTGGTGTTGGCTTCGCGGTTAGGGTGCCGGCTTGGGATCCTAGGATCCTGGGTTTGAATCCCGGTCGATCGCTGAATTAACGCCAGGGGGGTTGACTCAGCCTGTCATCCTTCCAAGGTCGGCAAATTGAGTACCAGCTTGCTGGGATGAATGATCACGGTGTGTACCCCGGTTTAGAATAGGTACACCGTATCCCTGCGCATCGTAAGAGCGTGACCAAGGGTTGGCGTCAGGAAGGGCATCCGGCCATAAAAACATTGCCTCAAACAGGGAACCATGATTGTCATGGGGCCCGCAAGGCTAACCCCCGCTATAGCGGGGAAAATGGCCTTAAACGATCATTCATATTCATTTTGTACAGTAACGGCTAGATCTGACAAGTTGAATGAAAAAAAAGAATTAATTACATGTAAAACCTCAAATATAGTTTACGTATTGACCTGTAGCAAATGTGCGATGCAATATGTTGGTGAAACAATGCAGAGATGTAATGTGAGATTGAATGCACACAGGAGCAGCATGAAAAACCCAGATCGAACTACTGGTTGTCCACTACTTACCCATCATTTTACTTCTGGATATTGTGAAAATGGGAGCTTCAGTGTTCAGGTTGTGGAAAAGATAAGCGGAAATGGCCGTAAAAATAATGGGATGGAAGATAAAACAATCACACAATTGCGTAAGCGTAGATACCTTTTCTGGATTAAAGAATTAAGAACTGCTTACCCTTATGGATTAAATGAAAGAATTAATGACACATATACACAGCAAAATGGACAAAACATCATCGCTTCTGTTTTTAACACCTTACCACGAGACTCTCAGAGACACAGAGTACATAACTATGGACGTAAATGTCCAATTATAGACACACCACAACAAATTGTAAATGAATGGTTAGATCTTAACAAATCCAATATCTGCACATTACTTAACAGCAGCAGAATTAAGATCAATACCTAAAAAAAAAAAAAAACTGAAAGAAGTTTGGCAAATTGTGTACAGATTAATGGAAGAGGACGATCAAGAGGAACTCCCAATCCAACACATGGAAGCAATTCTGGACATGATTGATCATAAAATGTACAAAGAGAAACCAAAAGAAGTGAATCGTAGAAAAGACAATGATGTCATCAAAATTATGTTTGATAACAAAGGGGTGGAAATGATCAAATGATCAATATGGAGAAAATACTTCAACATAAGGAAGTGTGGAGTAAACTTCCAGAAACGATACAACAGAGAGAGCGACCCAGAGTTGTGTACACGTTGGGAAATTCAATTCGGGGAAAGATCTTCAACTACAAGGACACTGTGCAATCTATAGATGTGGAGGAATGGTTAAATAACACACATCATTGTAATTGTGAACATTCCGCATTCAAAGATCCACATCATAAACACGTCATCACAGGTGATCTCAGAATAGTGAAAGATAAAAGTTTACGTACATTACTTACAAAAGGACCAAATTATAGAGAAAATAAAAGAATAAACTGGAATAAAGCAATGGATCTTACATGGATGAAAGAACAAATTGATAAACATAAAGTACCAAACACACAAATGGCTTTATGGTTGGAGGAGGTAGAGAAACGTGTGAAAAGGAGAGTTGTTGATTTGAAAAGAAAAGTTCGAATCAATAATCCGAAGGCAATTTTAAACAATCCAGAGGCACGTGATTGCTTAAGGCAGCTTCAAACACAATATGTTATTGTTCCAATTGACAAAGCAAATAATAATATTGCATTTGTATGTAAAACATTCTACATTCAAACACTTTTGGAAGAATTGGGCTTAGACACGGGAATTTCAAAGACCTACAAAATAAGTAACGACAACGAAACAGACTTGATACAACACCATACAAATCACTCAACGGTGAGAAGACTGTTAGTTCCGGATAAACACCATTAATTACCATTGATCTACTGGATCCCAAAAATGCACAAACACCCTTGTAAGATGAGGTTCATCATCGCAAGTAGCGAATGTAGTTTGAAACCTTTGTCGGGTCGTATAACAGCGGCGATCGTATAACAGTACGTATAACAGCGGCGGTCGTATAACAGCGGTCGTATAACCCTTGTAAGATGAGGTTCATCATCGCAAGTAGAGAATGTAGTTTGAAACCTTTGTCGGGTCGTATAACAGCGACAATGAAACTAATCTATAAATGCTTAAAAAACTACCATGAAATTGAAAAAGTGAAGTTTTATTCTGGTATTAAGAAATTCTGGATCATTGACAATTCCAAACCGGTAATTGATGGTATACATAACATTAACAACAAGGGTAAGGCAAAATGTCTTTCAACTTTTGATTTTTCCACATTGTACACAAACATTCCACATGACAAGCTAGTAACCGCATTAGACAGAGCAATAGATAAAGCATTTGCAGGAGGTAATAAAGTATACATTAATGTATATGTTACGGCCTGAAGCACACCAAGCCAAGCCTTCAATCACACTGTCTTTATTTATAGATTATCACACGAAAAATCTCTTCCTACACATAAAACCAAGAAGGGAGAAAAGAGGAAAAAAACCAGAGTATGCCAGTCCAAGAGTAGGCAGGTCCAAGAGTAGGCAGGTCCAAGAGTAGGCAGGTCCAAGAGTAGGCCCCAAGGCAGGCCCAACAGTGGGCCCCAGGGCAGGCCCAGTGGTAGGCCCCAGTGCAGGCCCAGCACGAGAGGGTATGAGTAGGCAAGTCCACGAGTAGGCCCCAAGGCAGGCCCAACAGTAGGCCCCAGGGCAGGCCCAGTGGTAGGCCCCAGAGCAGGCCCAGCACGAGAGGGTAGGAGTAGGCAAGTCCACGAGTAGGCCCCAAGGCAGTAGAGGTACAGCAGCAAGAGTTCGATCAACGTCACCCTTCAGGTAGAGAGATGGCAGCTGGAAACTCTACAACCCCAGAAAAAGCATTCCGCCATGAGCCCTTCTCCAAAATGGCCACTCTCTCCCCTGAACCACCTTCCTGGCCCCTCCCCTGCCCCACAGCCAATCATAGGCTTTATACACATGGACCAAACCACTTGGTCTAACTCCCAGGGGGGTGGGGGAGAAGGAAGAAGAAAAAGGTCACAGACCGTAACACCTCCCCCCCTTAAAGAAGAAATCTTTACCCCAAGAAAAGTTTTCTTTTACAAAGGCAGGTAAGTCTAAACCCAGCATAAACAGTGCAATAAACAAACAGCCACCTCTCATTGTGACATTTACAGGCATCATAGCTAATATGCAGGGGCATGAAAAAAAACATATCTTAAGCTCGAGATAGAGCATCTGCAATGACATTATCTCGACCCAAAATATGTACAATTTTCAAGGGGTACGGTTGTACTAAAAGCCCTTATCGGTTCCCTATCAGGTGCTTGTTGAGCAACGCTGTTTAATTCACTGGAGTCAATATCTTGATGCTTTATATGACCTACCAACTGGCCGGCCGAGGTCGGCCTCATGCTCATAGTACCTTTTAAGCATATTAACGTGGCACACCCGGCGGGGTTTCCATCTGGCATGGGTCCACACCACGCAGTTCACCTCACTCAGCTTTTTTTTCGACCAAGTAGGGACCGCTAAACTTCACCAATAGTGGCTCCAGGCAGAGGTAGTGAAACAAGCACTTTGTCTCCAGGCCTAAAATTACGAGCCGTCGTATTCAGGTCAAAACGGACCTTCATTACTCGCTGAGATACTTTCAAATGTTCTTTAGCGACATTTCAGGCGGTGGTAAGTCTTTCCCGGAAAGTACCTACATAGTCCCGAAGGTTAGGGTTCTCCGTCTCTTCGAGGAATCTCTCTTTCACTACTGGGGAAACACAAACCCTATTGCCAGCCAAATCATTTCCCAATACGAAACTAATACCCTCTATGGGGAGAGTGGGGACAATTCCTACCATCACGGGTCCTGTGACCAAATCAGACTTCAAGTTCACCCTAGGTAAGGGGACTGGGACAGAACGACCTGCAATGCCCTGGATTAAGGCACTCGCTTTCCCCAAACTACTCAAAGTCAATGGTAAAACGATAGACAACATCAACGACTGGGCGGCCCCAGAATCCCTCAGAATAACTACGGACTTGACTTTCCCGTCCCAAGACACTTGGCCTTTTGACACAAAGGGTTTATAATGGTCCTGTACGGGGCTCGTAAGGTCCGCAGTATCCTCAGCCTTAACTGTAAGGGCACGATCCCTGTGGCTGTCCACTTTGGTTTGAACCAATGCAATAGGTCTAACGGAGTCTCCCTGCTTCTCCTCCCTTTGCAATTTCCAACAATTTGACTTCAGATGTCCCCTCTGTTTACAGTAATAACACGTGGCGGCCGGTCCCCGGCGAGATGCCTGACTCGACCACTCAAACTGTCTACCCAGAGACGGCCGCACCAATGGACCCCTATGGTCTGTCCACTTCCACTCTGACCGGTCCTCACTAACCCCCTTCTTGTCATCCAAGGTAGTACTGTAATGAGGAAAACCAAGACCTCTCTTATGGGTAAGTTCATAATCATCTGCACCAACAGCAGCTTTTTTTCAACTCACCAACCTTATGATCCGTAAGGTGTGTCCTAATGTCCAAGGGGATACTGTTCCTAAACTCTTCCGTCAAGATACCTCCCTTAGATTACCATAGGTCCTATCCACTTGTGGAGAACGATACCACCGATCAAAACTCATTTCCTGCTCCCTCGCAAATTCAACAAATGTCTGCCCAGCCTGCCTTTTTAAGGTTCGGAACTTCTGCTGGTATGCTTCCGGAATTTGCTCATAGGCTGACAACACAGCCTTTTTAACAGCCTCATAATTCTCTGACTGATCCTACGACAGAGCTGAATACACTTCCTGGGCTCTCCCTATGAACCAACTTTGTAGTAGCAGGGTCCAGTATTGTATGGGCCACTGAAGACGTTTTGCTATCTTTTCAAAAGACAGAAAAAAACGTTTCGACCTCCTCCTCGTTAAACTTGGGAACAAGCCTAATGTTCCGAGCCACATCAAAGGAACGGGGGAGATCATTTTGACCCCCACCTGAATCGATGGAAACCGGTTGGGCCTGTCCCACCTGAATTTCTAATTTTCTTAACTCAAACTCTCGTTGCCGTTCTTCTTTTTCTCTTTCAAACTCTCTTTGCTTTTCTTCCTTTTCTCTTTGCTGTTCTTCGTTTTCTCTTTCAAACTCTTTGCTTTTCTTCCTTTCTCTTTCAAACTCTCTTTGCCATTCTTTGTCTTCTAACTTTAGTCTGAGCTGTCTTTCTTCTGATTCTATCCGGGCTAATTCCAAGGCTTCACTCCTCCATTTTACCCATGGTTCTAAACCCATGTGACTGACAATAGCCGAAACAATCTCCGCCTTTTTCATACGAGATGTCCCACTAACCCCAAGATGATCAGCTATAGCTCGTAACTCTACCTAACGTAACAGTTCTACATCTTGCACCAATAGCCCTTATTCTCCACAAATTCCTTCATTTCAAAATCCATCTCCTCAGCCACGGTGTACGACTGCAGTAAATATAGAAGTATCAGCACCGTAAACAAACGTCAAATTATCTGCCAATGAGAAAACTTAATCCTGTGAAAAAAACCAAAAATCCAAGACAGCTATCATACAATCCAGATCCCGGACGAGCCCCCAATTTGTTACGGCCTGTAGCATACCAAGCCAAGCCTTCAATCACACTGTCTTTATTTATAGTGTTACAGATCGCGGTTAGATGTTGTAGACCGAGCGGTTGGTGACCGCGACCTAACAAACTTACCCGATTCCACCCGAACTTTGGCCGTATCGCACCACAGCTGCTCAATCAGGGAAAAGACAAAGGCGACGAATGCAAAGAGGAAAAAGGAATAAAACGAGAAGACGTACAGACGAGTAATGGGGTTTATTATTTACACACACAAGCAAAAAGGAGCAATTAAGTTTATTTACAACACATAAGACGCAGGTGACACAGTGCAAATACTAGCTTATCTACAGGCTTAACTTATCCCAGGACAGAACAAACAAAAGACACTGACTCACGCGGGGAATTGCAGGAATCGCAGGATGTGGATGGCTGGAGGGAGAGGGAGGTCCAAGGGGGTCATGCAGCACGATCGGCGCGTTTAGCAGCCGCCGTTCCTTTTCGGCCCTGCTCCAAACCGCCGCCCAGGCCCCAAGCGGCTGCCGGGTGTCGCTGCTGCTGCCGCCTCCGCTTGCCTTGCCAGGCCTTGTCCCACTCGTCTGGTCCAACCCTCAACTCTTTCTTGGTCCCTCACTCTTTACCACTCTCTCTTGACGACCAACTCAGACCAACTCAGACCTCTCTCACCAAGACCAACCCTTTTTGACCAACCGACTCAGACCCTCTACTGGCAACCGACTCACTCCAACTCCTTGTGACCAACTCCAGGGCTTTTTGTCTTCTGCTCTCCTCTGTAAAAACGCATCTCCTCTCTGGACACGCCCTGCCTTGGGTTATATAGGCCCCCGCCCCTCAACCTTTTCGAACCTCCCCGATCGCTCTTCCTCCACCCTCTCTAGCCAAACCCCTGGCTCATGGTTGGTCGAGTGGGGCTGGCTCACTCCTCCCCTCTATGACGAGGTGGAGACACGCCTTTCTTCCCCGACTCGAGCCTCGTGGTCAATGGCGGTTATTGGAGGGGAGGTAATATGGGCAATCGAGGGCTCAGCAGTGACGAGAGGGGATGTAATATGGAAATGGAGGTTTTGGGGATGGGAAGGAAAGGGAGATTTTGGGGATGGGGAGGAAGGGGGATCTATTCTCTTTCACTGGTGCAATGGAGTATTTCAATTAATGGAAGACACAGCCTTACACTAATACACATAATAAGGATATAACTGTCAAAAAAAAGATATATCGTGTCCTGCATGTATGTTTTATGGACTAACTACGGGAACGCCCTTTTGACCTTTATACAACCACAAACGGAGGGAGGAGGGGTGATATTTTACAACAACCTTTTACAACAACATTTTACCACAACAATAAAAAAAAAAAACATTCTCATATCCACAACAATAGATTATCACACGAAAAATCTCTTCCTACACATAAAACGAAGAAGGGAGAAAAGAGGGGAAAACCAGAGTAGGCCAGTCCAAGAGTAGGCAGGTCCAAGAGTAGGCAGGTCCAAGAGTAGGCAGGTCCAAGAGTAGGCAGGTCCAAGAGTAGGCAGGTCCAAGAGTAGGCAGGTCCAAGAGTAGGCAGGTCCAAGAGTAGGCAGGTCCAAGAGTAGACAGGTCCAAGAGTAGACAGGTCCAAGAGTAGGCAGGTCCAAGAGTAGGCAGGTCCAAGAGTAGGCAGGTCCAAGAGTAGGCAGGTCCAAGAGTAGGCAGGTCCAAGAGTAGGCAGGTCCAAGAGTAGGCAGGTCCAAGAGTAGGCAGGTCCAAGAGTAGGCAGGTCCAAGAGTAGGCCCCAAGGCAGGCCCAACAGTAGGCCCCAGGGCAGGCCCAGTGGTATGCCCCAGGGCAGGCCCAGTGGTATGCCCCAGTGCAGGCCCAGCACGAGAGGGTAGGGGTAGGCAAGTCCACGAGTAGGCCCCAGGGCAGGCCCAGGGGTAGGCCCCAGTGCAGGCCCAGAACAAGCGGGTAGGAGTAGGCAAGTCCACGAGTAGGCCCCAAGGCAGTAGAGGTACGGCAGCAAGAGTTCAATCAACGTCACCCTTCAGGAGGAGAGATGGCAGCTGGAAACTCTACAACCCCAGAAAAAGCACTCCGCCATCAGCCCTTCTCCAAAATGGCCACTCTCTCCTCTGAATCACCTTCCTGGCCCCTCCCCTGCCCCACAGCCAATCATAGGCCTTATACACATGGACCAAACCACTTGGTCTAACTCCCAGGGGATGGGGGGGGGGGGGGGGAGGAAGAAGAAAAAGGTCACAGACCCTAACAGTATATCAAAACAGAGCAAACTGATCTGCAAAGGATAATCAATATCCATGCAGTTTTTCAAAAAGTAAACTCAAAGAAAGTATTCGATTTCTTCTAAACAACAGTTTCTTTACATTTGGCAACAAGATACTCCAGCAGACAGTGGGCATACTCATGGGTTCAGATCCGGCCCCTTTCTTTGCAAATTTGTTTCTGCACATGTACGAGTTTGATTGGGTTGAGAACATGTGCAGGAATAAATTAATAATTGCACGAAGATGTGGAAACATCTTCAGGTTCATTGATGATTTGTTGGCAATTAACGATGGATTTATATTTGATCAGCTTCATGATGATATTGTTGTGGTTTTGGAATAAAGGTTAATTCCCCCTCGTAGGTAGACGCACCACAACATGAAGCCTCACGATAGTTCAGTTATTTCTTAGTGAATGTAAGCGTAGTCCTGTCCTGTGTTAGTTTTGCGTTGGGCAGGCCCGTCAGTAGGGCGGTCTTTTGGCACTAGCATGCCACGTGGCAGGCCTGAACAAGTCTAGCGAGGCCGAAGGGAGGAAGGAGCTGCAGGAGGAGTGGCCGGTAAGCAACGAGCCGCCAATTAGGGCTCGAGGGGAGTGGCTAACCACGGAAATGGGAGGCGGAGCCTGGAACATTCGGATAAGGTCAGGGCGGAGCCATAAAACCCTGCTCCGAACCCCCCCACCGCAGAAGAGGTGAGAGGAGTTCTCAGTCAGCATCGTGTGCACGTCAGTCAGGGCCGGAGAGTATCGTGAGTTCAAATGCTGAGTTACAGTTCCCTGTGAGAGTGAGTTGAGTTGAGCTTGAGCATGCACGAGAACGCACCGCGGAACGAGTGCATTAAATAGCGGTGATCGAGATTGTATAAGAACTTTCCCCGTGCCCCGTGCCCTGTGCTCTGCGCTGTATTAATCGCGCTCGAGAGGACGACCCATGCTGGGCCACAGATGCGCGATCTCCTCCTGCCTGCCTTTGCCTGCATACATGCCGTGAACATCAGAGAGCCACGCCAGGCGAGCTGTTCCGGAGCGACCGACGGTAAAGCACGTTTGGCGCGCGAACATTCTTCCTCCTTCTCCCCTTGTGCGTGAGTGGGCCCTGTGTCTGGTTATAAGTTAAGATCGATTAAGCTTCTGCTCTGTGTCCCCTTTCCTTCATCCTGATCATTGTAAATAAAAAATAAATTGTGTTCTTCCTCTGATTTGACCATTTCTCGTCCCTTCAATCAATTGGCTTTGCATGGTACGAATAGAACCGCTCAAATCGGGTTCCATAAAAGTAACAGCACAAGTCACGTGATACGCATACCGCTCGGGCGTACTCGATTAAGCGTGGCTTGTGTGAGGTTCGGTCCCCGCATTCGTGGCAGCGTGGGTTAAAGGTACGTGCGAAGTTGTCCCGATACCCTTTTTCACGCTTGTTCCGGAAGCGGCGATTCAGCCTCGCGGACCCGAAGATGCAAGGGGGGAAAAAGGGGTTTAATCCCCCCTTTGTAACGGGCTTTGGGAGATCCGCAACAATATATATATACAAAAGAACTTGAATTAAAAAAGGAAAACCAAACTTCCACTTCAGTTTCCTTTTTAGAATTACAAATTGATATCCATAATAATAAATTTCACACCAAATTATTTGATAAACGAGATGAGTAGTGTAATAATGTTGCTTCTGGGACACCTCCGTTTAACATGGGAAATCCCTATCTAATGTCATTTACCCCCTTGTCTTTTTCAAAAATCATAAACACCTCTATTTCTCCCACCCTCATCTTTATGAACCTTTTGTCTGTAGTACCTATCCTTAATGTTGTTCATTAGACCACTCAAACACTACAAATATTTGTTTTCTCTTATAGACCTATCATCCTTCTTCTACATATCATCTGGCAGATTAATCTTTGACCCATTCACTTCCATATTAATTCTTTCCCTCCCTCATTGCCCCTAAACACCTATATTTCTCTCACCCTGTTCTTTACGAACCTTCTAACCTTTTGACATGTTATCCTTATTCATTAGACCACTTAAACACCTGTGATCCTTCTGACCTCATGGACCTTTTAACCTTTTACTCTTAATATCATCTGGTGAATATAACCCACTCAAACAACGACCCTACAAATATTTGTTTATGCGTGGGAAATAATTTAATTCTCTTGCCACTCTCTTCACCATCTAATATATTAACAAAAAATATGTTTGAGTTTGGTTCTTTATTAAGATATTTTAACTGAGCTAAGATAAAATGGTAAACCTCCCTCAATGTTCTTATTTGAGCGCCTCCAGTGCCACACACTTTTTGGTAGGCTCTGCCCACCTTTTGTTAAGCTCCGTCCACTTTTTGGAAAAACCCCGCCCACTTTTTGGTAAGCCACGCCCACCTTTTACTAAGCCCCGCCCACTTTTTGTTAAGCCACGCCCACTTTTTGCTATACCCCGCCCACTTTTGCTAAGCTCCGCCCACTTTTGCTAAGTCCCACCCACTTTATAAACTCTTCAGCATTGTATCATTTCCAGGTAATACATAACATCATTTTCAGGGAATTTCCATCACATCATTTCCAGTTAAGACACGCCCAGGGAATTTCCACAGGAAATGACACACACCCAGCCCTTCTTATAAAAGGCACCGACCACACAGGCTTTTTCAAACACGCTTTCTGCTTCACTTGAGAATGGACTCCTATGCCGAAATGGAATGGGATAACTTTGCTATTCCTTGGAGTCCTACTACCTGTGTAGCGCTCAACCTTCAGATTGATGAACTGGACTCGAACCTCTTGTCGATGGAGGAAATTGTATCTGAGCTACGAAATGAAAATTCTACTTTTAACACAACTTGGGATAAAGTTATTTTTTTGTTTGAAGATCTTTTGAACAACCAAGACCCACAGAACGAGTTCTACCTTGATGACCCAGCCAAAGAGTTATACCTTGGAGATCCACAAAATCCTGAAAAAGAGTTCTACCATGATGATACTTATTGTGAGTTATCAAAACAAAACCCACTGAACGAGTTCTACCTTGATGACCCAGCCAAAGAGTTATACCTTGGAGACTCACTAAATTTGGGAAAAACAAATTATGAGGTCTGCCTAGATGGTTCTAACTGTGGAGCCTACCTTGGAGACTCACTAAATTTGGGAAAAACAAATTATGAGGTTTGCCTAGATGGTTCTAACTGTGGAGCCTACCTTGGAGACTCACTAAATTTGGGAAAAACAAATTATGAGGTCTGCCTAGATGGTTCTAACTGTGGAGCCTACCTTGGAGACTCACTAAATTTGGGAAAAACAAATTATGAGGTCTGCCTAGATGGTTCTAACTGTGGAGCCTACCTTGGAGACTCACTAAATTTGGGAAAAACAAATTATGAGGTTTGCCTAGATGGTTCTAACTGTGGAGCCTACCTTGGAGACTCACTAAATTTGGGAAAAACAAATTATGAGGTTTGCCTAGATGGTTCTAACTGTGGAGCCTACCTTGGAGACTCACTAAATTTGGGAAAAACTAATTATGAGGTCTGCCTAGATGGTTCTAACTGTGGAGCCTACCTTGGAGACTCACTAAATTTCATAAAATTAGGAAAAGAGTTTTACCTTGGAGACTTTGAAAACTGGTTTCGTTTTGGAGACTCGGAATGGGGGTTTTGTTTTGATGACTCGGAATGTGATACCTATCTTGGAGGCTCAACAGGAATGTGGTTATACCTTGGGAACTTGGAAAGTTGGTTTTATTTTGGAGACTCTACCTGTGGGGTTCCTCTTGGAGACTCTTTGGATTCTAAAGCAATGAACAATGTTCTTTATTTAATGACGCTTGATTTAAGCAATATCAAGAAAGTTCGAGGAAGAAAATGCTGGAAAATTCTTTCTTCCCATTTCTACTTCTTCAAACTTAAAAGCCTTGAAAGACAGAATTGGAGGAAGAGGAAAAAAAAAAAGAAATACGTATTTAAAAAAGAAGAAAAGAAAGATTATGTTAGGGTTTGGGTGGGATTTTGAATGTGAGGGTTAGGGATGGGGTTGGGTTAGGGTTGGGATTTTGAATGTGAGGGTTAGGGTTGGGGTTGGGTTAGGGATGGGGTTGGGTTAGGGATGGGGTTGGGTTAGGGATGGGTTGGGTTAGGGTTGGGATTTTGAATGTGAGGGTTAGGGTTGGGGTTGGGTTAGGGATGGGATTGGGTTAGGGTTGGGATTTTGAATGTGAGGGTTAGGGATGGGGTTGGGTTAGGGATGGGGTTGGGTTGGGGATGGGGTTGGGTTAGGGATGGGGTTGGGTTAGGGATGGGGTTGGGTTAGGGATGGGGTTGGGTTGGGGATGGGGTTGGGTTAGGGATGGGGTTGGGTTAGGGATGGGTTGGGTTAGGGATGGGTTTGGGTTAGGGATGGGGTTGGGTTAGGGTTTGTATATTATTATGACTCACTCGCACATACACACACACACAAAAGTTAAGCCCCAACTAAAAAGTTGTGGGATTCTGTGTTTGGGGTTCACAGATTTAAAAACGTATCCCCATTATACACACACAAAAGTTAAGCCCCAACTAAAAAGTTGTGGGATTCTGTGTTTGGGGTTCACAGATTTAAAAACGTATCCCCATTATACACACACAAAAGTTAAGCCCCAACTAAAAAGTTGTGGGATTCTGTGTTTGGGGTTCACAGATTTAAAAACGTATCCCCATTATACACACACAAAAGTTAAGCCCCAACTAAAAAGTTGTGGGATTCTGTGTTTGGGGTTCACAGATTTAAAAACGTATCCCCATTACATTTTATTTATTTATTTATTATTTTCAAGGGTATTATCTGCTTACTTGTGTTTTTTGTAATTCTTGTGAGTAAAATGAACCCAAGATTTCTTCTCCATTTAAATCATATAATTTGTAGGTCCAAGGGACTGTATCCATTACATCAATGATTTTAAATAATTCACGAGTCCATTTTTGTGTATAACCTTTCTCAAAATGACTTTTCCATTTGTATATTCTTACAATATCACCAACTTTAAACTTGGGCTTTCTCAAATTAATCTCCTTTTCATATTCTAATTTTGTAAATGTTTCTGATGGTTTTGATTGTGTTGATGAATGAACTGTATTATTGTAATTATCTACAATATCCTGAATTAAATACACCCATTTTTGAGAACCGAGTTGTGTGAATTTTTTATATAATTTCTCTTTTAAAGTACGATTAAAACGCTCAATAACAACTGCCTTTCCTTCATTAAAGGTGCTGTATAATTTAATACCCTTCCCCTTAAGAAATTTCATGAATATTTTGTTATAGAACTCTGTTCCCTCATCAGTCCATAACTTCTTTGGTTTCCTTTTATCCCGATCAAATATTAGCTTAAAGGCTAACATTAAAGTATCACCCCTTTTATTTTTTAAAGGGACAACCCAGGCAAATCTACTCCTCAAATCAATAACGGTTAAAGCATACCTGTATCCCCTGTCATTATTCAATTCAATTAAATCAGCGGACCATATGTGGTCAGTGTATTTAGAATAAACCTTCCTTCTTTTAAACTTTGTGATTATAGGTTTGTGTAATTCTTCAGCCAAAAGCTCCTCAGTCTTGATGGCATCATTAGAGCCTAATAGTTTTTTGAGGAATAACCAAGACCAAGTTTCAATTTAGCATTTATCAAATTTCTCACAATAAACCTATCAACTTTCTCTCTCAACGTTGGATTTTGTATCAAAGACAAATTATACAACATTTCGCTGTCGGCTTTATGTTTTTCAGTCAACGTAGTGGTTTTCCCATAAGCAATATCATGCTTCATACACACTTCGTCAACCCTATTTGTAGGTTTAGACCAAGGTTTAGGATTGTCAGCCTCATCTAATCTTTTATCCAAGTTTGTTCCTGGACCACAGAAAGAATACCCTGGAAGGTGTAATTCCCCTGGAATTCCAGTTGTTGTAAATTTACTTCCTGACAGAAACTTTTGTATGTCTCCTCCTCTTTTAGGAGAGATGAATTGGCACTTTTTAGAGCCACATACTTGACATATTCCTTTTTGATAAACTCTATTATTTTTAGCTTTAACATAAGAGATATTTTTAGATTTAGTTTTCTTTTTACATTTGAGACAATAACTCATATTTATTTATCAGAAAAATTCCGACAGAGTATCAAAACCTTTTTGGTTTTCAACATATACATTTCAATCTTTATTTTTAAAACATAAAGAATCCTAAGGAATGCCTTCACTCTCTCCTCCATTTATTTACAAATAAAAACTAACTAAAGTCAATGACACCAACATCATCAATCACATAATCTTTTCCTTCTTCTTCTTCTTCTTCTTCTTCACCACTTTCTCGTTTAAATCTCTGAAATTGAAGACATTGACGTTCTTATTTTTGAAACCATTATCTTCATAAGAGTTGTTAATTCTTTAATTTCCTCTTCGGTGCGTTGAGATTGATTTATTTGCTTTAATACACTCAATCTTTTATGAATCTCAGTGATTTCCATCTTTTTATATTTTTCCTCCCTCTCTCTTTGCTCCCTCTCCTCCTCCTCCATTTTCTCCCTCTCCTCCTTCTCCTTTTTCTCCCTTTTCTCCCTTTCCTCCTTCTCCCTTTTCTCCCTTTCCTCCTTCTCCTTTTTCTCCCTCTCCTCCTTCTCCTCCTTTTTCTCCCTCTCCTCCTTCTCCTCCCTCTCCCTTTCCTCCTTCTCCTTTTTCTCTCTTTCCTCCTTCTCTTCTTCAACTCCTTCCTCATCCCTTGCTACCCTTGAGTTTGAACCCCAAAGAATATTATACATATACTCATCTGGATTTTGAGATATTCTTGTATCTATAATTATTTTTCTCATAATAGGATACCAATAAGATTTGTTGACGATTTCTAAAAGAGTTTTATATTTCATTAATTTGAGAAGTTCATTTTTATTTAATATTTTAAACAAGTCTCTATTTGTGGGTTTAACAATATCAGTATAAGGCCAGTTTTTTATGACAAAATTCCCATGTATATGCTCCAAATCATAAGGTATGTAATACCGAGCACCCTTTTCTTGTAGGTATCCTTGAATACAAAAATTATAATTCTCTTGTAGTCTTCTTCCTGCCATTTATGTATCAGAAATATATGTGAGATTAATATTATGACAGGTAATACCACCCCATCTTCCCACTACCAAATCGGTTTGTATTCCTCGGCTTTCTATCCTTATCTCATTACCTTCCTTCTTTGTCATGCGAACCATCGCTATACTATCATATATTTTTATTTTCTTAAAATCACGTATTTGTTGTTTACTAATTGTACTTCCACATAAATCCTTATCTTCACCAAGTGGATAATATTCTTCTTTACGAGACTGATTTAAATCATGTAGGTCTTCTATGTTTATTGAAAAAGACCAATTATACCCTAAATCAGGCATATCATACCCCCATTTATTAATTCGCATATTAACTAAATGTCCTTCTTTATAAAATTTAATTGTAAGCAGGTAGTTAAATTCAATGAGGAAAGGTGTATGGTCAGTATAACCAGGTGTTGTGGTTGTAAATTTTACTTGTTTCACAAAACGTGCTGTTTTCTTTAAAGATATATATTGTGATAAATCACTGAATCTAATCAAGTCATTCGCATCTGTAGGGTTTGGATAATTGATTAATTTATAAGTATTCTTCATATTAATATTTTTACTTACACTATATTTTTGTCGTTCAGCCTGTGCCTTTGTATAATAATTTGATAAATCAATATCCTGAGAGGATTTTCCAAAGATAGAACCATCTTTTCCAACATAGGTCATTTATATTAGATAAAAAATGATATCATAAAAATTTTCATTATTGTTGAGTTGAAATAATACATATAAACATAATTGGCCACAACATTTAGAATTAATTTCTTGAACTTGGAATGTTTGATAAACACCATTCTGTAAGAATTGTATTACTTCAACAGGTGGTGGCATACCATAACTATCAAAATAATATTTATCCTGACTATTATGAATACAAACCCAATGAGAACCATTCTGTGTGTCTAAATTCATAATAATATTCTTTGTATTCTTATTTATATGTGTTAATTCATCTCTCATACAAATAACCACATTATCAATTTTTAGTGTTTTACAATACTTAGCTAGTTCTATATTTGACGTTGTATTCTTTCCAAATTGTTTAAACCATTTATCCATTTATTTATGAGAAAGATACAATCCATTACCCCGTTTAGTTAGTTTAACACCCGCTTGAGCGATAGAGGAAAGCATATCTCCAACCAACAATCTAGCTTTATCAGGTAGACTTTCAAGTTTTTGAGCAAAATCTACAATTACACCACTTCCACTAATTTGTTTCTCCAACTCCTTGTTATGTCTTTCCAATTCTTTTTGAGCTTTTAGTTGTGCCTTCCTTTCGTTAGCAGTTTTTACCGCTGCTGAAATACCACCAGTCAATGCTCCCGCCGCACTTAAACCAGCAAATAAAGGAATTAGAAACGGGAGAAATCCTCCTCTTGACTCATCTATTGAATATTTCTTTAACATAGGTTTCGTCATTTTAATTTTAAGTGATCCAACATCATTTAGTGTTTTTACTTGTGTGTGTGTGAGTAAAACATCAATTCTTACAGCTCCTTTTCTTTGAATTGTATTAACATTAATAATACAAGGCTTTTGATTTTGAATACAAGATGTTAATTTATTAAGATTGATTTGATTAACATATACCCCAACCATTTATTTATGAGAAAAAACCTATGTGATATTAATCATAACACCATTATCTGTATTAATCTGTAATTCTGTTTCCTCCAAAAGCAAACAATATGCATTAACCTCTTCACTCTCCCCTCTTTCAATGTATAGAGAAGTATCCACTCGATTAGACTTTATAGTTTCCTTTTGAGAACTCAGGTCAATTGCGTAGATTGTATATAAACCTTTAAATGCAACCATATCCAAAATAGGATCATTATTACCATTACTTTCACACACCTTTTGGTAGGACTTGTAGGCTTCCGCATAATCATTTTTTTCCCAATCAATTTCCAATCTATCTCGCGGATAAAATGTGCCATCAAGAGAAACCCGAAGTTGTTTCACCTTAGCATTATCACTCAGCGCATTATTCTTATTAGTACCGTCCTCTCCATCTGGTTTTTTTAAAATGAGCCAGAGGTATCGTGGCTTTCCTTGAAGAACACCCAAATTCCAAGTGTAGGTAGTGTGTTCCAGTTTAACGTGTTGACATCTTCTTTTAAGGTATGATACATTTAGCGGTTTCTTTGAGTTAAGTCTTCTATTTAACATCTCTTCCGTTTTAAGATTAGGAGTATATTCACTGATATACCAACACAAATCATTAATAACAAATTTATTGTTGTCTCCAAAAGCATTTTCATCCCCAAAAAGCAACCTATTTACATTATCATTCCTTTGTAGTTGAAATCTAATTTTAAGACCATACAAAACTTTATCATAATCGCAAAATCCAAATATACCTTTAAGAGGTACTGCTACGGTAAAACTATTCACTGCTTTTGTTTCATCATTATACATTGACTTCCTTTGACTATAACCAGGGTCTGCGTTTGTACCCGTTGACATATCAGGAATAAAACCTTCAACAGCTCCCTTACCCATTCTATCACTAAACGAATATAGTGTAAATTTCATCATTTCAGATGTAGCAGAGACATAATCAACCGCTTCAACCTCTTGTGTTCCAATATACAGGCGGACACTGTCAAACATTTTCCAGAAGAAATCATTTACGAGTGTAGCATTAGTATTATTCGCAGCCTTAGTGAATTTAAATTTACACAGCAAGAAACTATCAGCTATATTCAAGTAAGTTTGTTGATTATTTATTTCAAAACTTTTTGTTCCGTTTGAATTCCAGTCTGTTCCTGTTATAGCATTTACCTTAAAATAGTCTTCCTTTTTAGTGGAGTTTGAAATGATAATCGTATCATCCAAATCATAGATACTATCAATCGCTTCCATACTTGTATTTATATAGCATTAAAATTGTTGAAACCCTGACCCAAGTATTTTAATGATTTTTTGTCGTTCTTGTGAAGATAGTTGAGTTTTACCTTTTTTTATTTCTTTGATTGCTTGTAATTTATGAGACTCCTTTTGAGCATCTTTTATACTCTTTATAGCACCCGCAACGGAGCCCACGGCAGAAGCAGTTGAACCAATTAGGTCTTTATGTTTAAGGATGGTTGAACCAATACCCATTAGAGTATCAATTATCCCATCTCCTTTATTTCGAAATTGATGACCTACACCTCGTTGTCTCTTAGGTTTATAGTATCCTCTACCCACATACCTTGTATAGTCTGGTGAAAGGAACATGCCCTCCCCTGTAATTATTTTATATTTTCCCAACTCGTGTTTTCTCACAATAACCATTATTTATTTATTGAAAAACTTCACGTAGGTGAATTCTGATGGATATAATTTCATCATTAAAGGATATCATACGATTATCTTGGTCGGTTATCCTAAAATTTACTCTGTATATGGTTTTTCCTGACACAGGTAAATAGACAAGATTTTTTGGTTCCATATTAAATTTATAACCAATCGGGGTTGAGTATGCACTGAATGAAAATATTGTATTTGTTCTTATTCCATCGTTATAAGCACCATCAATCAAATCACAATGAATTAATACTGAATTTATACCGGAGGATATTTGGATAACATTATCACTGTAAAACGTCCCGTTATTTTCAATCTTTTTTGAAGAGAAACCCAATAGCTCTCTAAACGAATTTTCAATCGTGAAATCAACTTTATAATTATTTTTAAGTTTAATAGTTGATTTTGAAGTGTGTTTTTGAATATCTATTACAATATTTTTTGGTTCATCACCTTTTTCTTTCATAAGGCGAGAGACTTCTGAAGATATTTGAGAAATCTCGTAAGCTCCAGGTGAAACAGTTATAGTTTTATATCCACTTCCTGGATTATAACTAAACTTGCTGTTTTTCTCTGTGATATTAAACAAGGTATTATAAGTTTCCATCGACAATAAAGATGCCTCATATGAGGTAAGGGGGTCAAGTTGTAGTGGGTAAGGGAATGAAGCTGTGTAATCGCTCGTTGTGAAATTAAAACTAAGAATTGTGCTTCTCATCTTATTTAATATCGAATAAAATATCTTTGTATTGACATTTATTAATTATTTTCATATTCATCAACTGATCTAAAATGGCTGAGGATTCATTAAAACAATTGTTGTTTCCAGCCTTCTTACTACCTAACAACAATAATAGCCTATTAACTAATTGTGATGGGTCATTTGGAAGAAAACTAACACCTGAACCAAGTTTACTTAAAGCATCAATAATATGTTTCTCCTTCTCATTCTTCTTACTTTTACCAGCAACAGAAACTCCATAATCAAGTGCATTTAACAACTCAATATATACCCTATCTTCCTCTCTTTCCATATCAAGTGGTTCCTCAAAATATTTTGAACCGCTGAATCCGGGGTTTGTTAGAAGAAACATTAATCTTGGAGTTAATTTAACATTTGGTTGAGTAGAACTCAAGAACATCAATTCATCATTAAATATCAATACCTTTTCTTCCACAAGATGAAACACTGCTGGTTCTTCTGTTGGAATGAGACCTGCTCTGGTTTTTGAACCCGCCGAATATTCATTGTTTTGAAGAGCTTCCACAACATAATTAGGGGGTTGATTTACCTGCTCAAGTTTCCGAAATAATCCCTCGTCATCATATTCTAATTCACCAAGTTCTTGTTTTGTTATCTGACTAAAATCTTTGAGCATTTGAAGTTTTTTCGGAGTAAATTCTACCGTGGGAACTGTAGGTGAGTGTTGAGTTTTCAAAAGTGGTTTAAAGAATTTCTCTTGTTTTCTTTCAAAGGCTTCTTCACCAGTTAGTTTCTGTCTCCGTTTCTTCTTTATCTCTTCCTGTTGTTTAACAACTTTTGAAACTAATTGTTGATGTTCCTTAAACTTTCTTTCTCTTTCTTCGGTATTCATTTTCTGTATTTATTTATTGAAAAATATCATTTAGTATCTCATCTTGTTTCACAACAATATATTTATATTTTCCAATCGTGTGTTTCATATAATTTTCAAATTCTTTTTTACTACATAACGTAGAGCAATTATCTCTCCAAAAATTATTTACATCTATTGAATTTAACTTAAATAAAATAAAAGTATTGGCATTGTTTCTTATTGAGCGTCGAGGGAGTTGAAAATATGATTGACTAAGATATATACAATTACAAGAAGAATGTCTCCCTCTTGTATAGTAGCTATCCATTACTGTTTGGTTTCTCTCATTAACACAATCATCAAAGATGACGAGGTTCTTTTTTGATTTATCTAAATCTTGAGGTGAAGGTATATCATCCGTATTATCACTGAGAATACAAGTTATGGGTTTCGATTTTGATTTCTGTGTATCACAAAATAATTGTATTATATCTTCAATATTATAATCATTCAGTTTGTTTTGAAGTTTAAATAAACCGATAATGTCTTCCTTTTTAAGACCTGCATTAAAACCCTGTGAGAGTAGTTGATACTCGGGTTGAAAACTTGACTTTGTAAAAATTATTAAATTATCATAATCTAAAAAATTAGGACCAAGGAGCATCTTTAAAAGTAAACAGGTTTTCCCACATCCGCTTGAACCAACTATTAGACATCTCAATGAATTTGGAATGTTTTTATGGTTATTAAACTTTATCTTATTTTCCCAAACGGGTAAAAAATCATTCATTTATATATTTGGAAAACAAGTCATCTAACTTTTTTTGAGCTATTTTAGAAACTCTATATTTTATCCTGAGTTCGGGTTTAATTTCAAAATAATTCATTATTTTATTTATATAGTATCTTGTATTAACATTTCCATTAAAATTATTTTGAATAATAAATATCATTAAACCCTTATACATTTCCTCAATACAAAGAGTCTCTTTCCTTGTAAGAAATGGTGTATTATCACCATAATGCTTAACATTCATCTCTCTTATTAATCTTGTAAAGTAATTCATTTTTGGTTCTAATTTAAAAGAGTTATATGTTTTTTTATATTTCTTATTATCATTAATTAGAATATAATCACAGAATAAACATTGTTTATATGAACCCTCATTATTAAGCCCTATTCTATCACAAGCTGGACAATTCTCTAATTTATCATATGGAGAGTCTGGAAATTCTAAATATCCTTCAGAACTTATCATATTTATATAGTAAATTTTTACTTAAACTAAACGCAAGTTTATTCATTAATAAATACAATGTTTCAAAGCACAAAAGACAAATTTCAATCAATCTCTACTTCGGTGGAAGATATAGAAAAATATGTCAAAGATGTTAAATTGAACAAAGATAAATATGGAAATTTTTGGGTAAAACCAGTTATGGAAAATAACATGAGCCCCTCTATTTCATTTAAAGGAAGAGCTCTAACTATACCTGGAAAGACATCCATTAAAGTAAATCTAACAAAAGTTTCTCCTCTACTCCTGGCAATTTATTCAAAGCTTGAAAAAGTGATTGACCACGATACTTTGAAAAAGAATGATAAGACCATTAATAATTCTAGAGGAGACATTTGTATTTTCTTTAATAATCCAAAGGGTGTAGATCTAAGTAAAATGAATGATGTTAATATTTCTGGTGAAATGTCATTTCGTTCTATGATAGTTAGAGATTATTTAAAGATAACTTTTGATATTAAAAATGTAGAGATTGAATCCGTTAATGAAAGAAAGTATATTGGTATAGATGGAAAGGTTTTTTCTGCTAATTAAATATGAGTCATTACAGCAGTGAAGATTTTACTATTTCATTGAACTCGGACGATAGTGATGATAGTATTTCATTGAACTCGGACGATGGTGATGATAGTATTTCATTGAACACAGATGATAGTTATGATACTAATAGTTTGTGCTCAAATGATAGTTATGAGAGTAGCTTTATTGATGACTCTGAGTATGATTCTGAGTATTCATGTGATAGTTATGACTTAGATGATTCTGAGTGAAAAAGTGTTTTAGTTTAAGCACAGCGATATATATAAAACGGAGCTGTAAAGCTCAAAAGTGTTTTATTTTAAGCACAGTGATATATATAAAACACCACGTTTTCTCACGCTATAAATATGGTTTATTGTGATACTTGCGAGAAGGAAGTAAAATATTATAAACAACATATTCTCACCGCAAAACATACATACAACATTTTAAACAAACTTTCCCCTCTTCCACCTGAAACAAAACACTGTTCTACATGTAATAAAAATATCCTCAAGAAAGGCTTCAAAATACATCTTAAAACAAATCTACATTTATCAAATTTTATCACAACTAAAAACTCTGATGGAGCATTCAAAGGACATATTAAAATAAGAGTCTTTAACTTCAAACCTCCTGAACCAGAGTCTATAGTTGATGCTGTAGAAATAGTTAAACCTGCTGTTCAAACGTTGATTGAAAAAACACTAAAGGAAATGAAACCACTTAAATTTTATATGGGAGTAAAATTAGAAATGACAAAGGATGAAGGAGTTATAGATGCACCATACATGAGAACTGAGCCACACTTTATATCTTCATATCAAGATTTTAAAACATCAGGAGTCTATGATGAACTTATTAAACAAGAGCAAGATGTGGATAATTCAATCGTAGGAAGTGGATTCAATATAGGAAAAATTATTTACATAGACATTCATATTCTTAAATCAGATCCTCTAAAAGCTTCTTCTTACATTGATTTACCCAGTGTTATCAAAAATAGAAAAGCAGTTATCAATATCAAAAATAAAGACAATAAATGTTTTCTCTGGTCTATTTTAGCACACTTACATCCTCCACATTTTCATGATGAAAGAGTATCTCATTATAAAAAATATGAGAATACATTAAATACGAAAGATCTAAAGTTTCCGATGACTTTAAATGATATTCCTAAATTTGAAAAGATGAATAATTTATCAGTTAATGTTTATGGTCTAACAGAAACAAACAACATTCAGGTTTTAAAGCTTTCTGACAATTGTAAACAAACTCATATTAATCTTCTATATTTTAATTCAGACGAAAATTCACATTATACATACATCAAAGATATTGCTAAATTAATAAAACCACAAGTCTGTAAGAGAACAAATAAAATATATATTTGTTTGCGTTGTCTTAACTTCTTCAATTCACAAGAAAGATTAGATAAACATTCAAATTATTGTGGCGAACATAAATCAACGGTAATCAATATGCCTAAAGAAGGCTCAAAGATCACATTCAAAGATGAAAATAAAAAGATCAAACATCCATTTGTTATATATGCTGATTTTGAAAGTATTTTAGAAAAAATAGATACTGCTTCTCCAGATCCAAAAGAATCATACACAAATAAATATCAAAAACATACTCCTTGTGGTTTTTGTTATTATATCAAATCATCCGTTGGTGATAAATATAACAAGTTAGAGATGTATAGAGGCTCAAATACCCCAGAGGAGTTTGTGAAACGACTAGAAAAAGACTGTGTTCGATTAACCAAGATAATGAGAGAAACCAATAAACCAATGTCCTTAACAAGTAAAGAAAAAAAGGAATTTATAAAAAACAATGTCTGTCATATTTGTGAGGAGAAAATTGGTAAAGGTCTAAAGGTTAGAGACCATTGTCATCTCACTGGTAAATATAGAGGTCCGGCTCATCAAAGTTGTAATATTAATTATCAACTCCCCTCTTTCATTCCTGTCTTTCTTCATAACAACGCTCATTATGATACACATCTATTTATCAAGGAACTCTCAAAGACTTCTGGAAGTATCTCAGCAATTCCAAACACGGATCAGAAATACATTTCATTCACAAAAACAATTCACACATCTCCTATTACTCATATCAGATTTCTTGATACATTTAAATTCATGGCAAGTCCATTGGTTAACTTGGTTCAAAATCTAAAAGATTTTCCATGTCTTTCAGAGTATTTTTTAGATAAAGATTTTCTAACACAAAAGGGAATTTACCCCTATGACTATATGGACTCATTTGAGAGATTCAATGAAACACAACTTCCTTCAAAAGAAAATTTCTATAACAAATTAAATAATAGTCATATATCTGATAAAGATTATGTACACGCACAAAATGTTTGGGAAAAATATAACATCAAGAATCTTGGCGAGTATCACGATTTGTATCTCAAAACTGATGTGCTTTTATTGGCCGATGTATTTGAAGCCTTTAGATCTGTTTGTCGCACTGGATATGGATTGGATCCTGCTCACTACTACACAGCACCTGGATTGGCCTGGAGTGCGATGTTGAAAATGACAAAACAAGATTTGGATTTGATAACCGATGTTGATATGCTTTTGATGATTGAAAAGGCAAAAAGAGGTGGAATTTCACAAGTCTGCTCGAGTAGATACGCAAAAGCAAATAACAAATATCTTCCAAATTATGATCCAACGAAAGAGAGTTCTTACTTGATGTACTATGACGCGAACAACCTGTATGGCTGGGCAATGTCTCAGGCTCTTCCTTATGGAAAACTTAGATGGGTAAAGGAAAAAGACTACAAAAACGTTTTACAAGATGTATGTATCTCTACACAAAAAGAATTGGATGAAGAAAAAGTTGGTTATTATTTTGAAATTGATTTAAAATATCCAGAGGAACTCCATAACCTACACAAAGATCTCCCATTTGCTTGTGAGAAAGCAAGTCCAAAGAAAGAATGGTTGAGTGATTATCAACGATCGTTTGATATAGGTGAATCAACAGAAAAATTACTTACTACATTATATAACAAGAAAAATTATGTTCTACACCAAAGAAATTTGCGACAATATTTATCAAAAGGTCTAAGAGTAGAGAAGATCCATAGGGTTCTAAAGTTCAATCAAAGTCATTGGTTAAAGGGGTACATTGATTTTAATACACAAAGAAGAACAGAGTCAAAAACAGATTTTGAGAAAGACTTTTATAAATTGATGAATAATGCGGTCTTTGGTAAGACTATGGAGAATGTGAGGAAAAGACAAAATATCAGACTATCAACATCTTGGGAACAAGCATCAAAATTAATTAATAGACCGAGTTTTACTCGAGCTGAGGTCTTTACTGAGAACTTTTGTGCGATCCATTTGATTAAAGAGAGTATTGAAATGAACAAACCTATTTATATTGGAACAACAATTCTTGATTTATCAAAGTCATTAATGTATGATTACTTTTATAATAACTTGAGGAAGAAATATCAAAATGATGTTAATCTACTTTATATGGATACAGATAGTTTTATTTTGAAAATTAATACCAACGATGTTTATTCAGACATGAAAAGAGACATTAATATCTATGACACGAGTAATTACAGTCCAGAGAGTGAGTTGTTCTCTTCTAAAAATAAAAAGGTGATTGGAAAGTTCAAGGATGAATTAGGAGGAAATGTTATGAGTGAATTTGTGGGATTGAGGTCAAAGGCTTATGCTTATAAATACATTGTGAATAACGTTGAAAAGACTGATAAGAAGTTAAAAGGTGTAAAGAAAAATGTTATTAAAGAAACAATAAACTTTAAGGATTATTATAACTGTTTAACAACAAAGAAAGAAGAGTTTAGAAAGATTAATGGAATAAGAAGTTATAAACATCAATTATATTCAGAAGAGATAAATAAGAAAGCATTGGGGGCTTTTGATGATAAGAGGTTTATTTTAGAAAATGGAATTGATAGTCTCCCTTATGGTTATATAAGTATATAAGTGATAAGATATATATATAAGTGATAAGATATATATAAGTGATAAGATATATATAAGTGATAAGTTAAAAAGGAGGGGGGGGGGGGGGTTGGGGATTTTAACGGGCTACCGCCGCCTTTTTTACTATTATATAAATGATAGAACCAAGTATCAACCAGACTAAAGAGTGGAGGTGTAATCAACCTTGGTATATAAATGGAAAACATAATGAATGTGAAAAATATCAAATAGGTATAATTGAAAAGGCAACTGGTAAAAAAGTTCACAAAACAAATAAGAGAATTAATTTAAATACCGGTGAATTGGGTAAAAAAGATGGAAATATTTTTGAGTGGATGGAAAACTTTGATGGTTGTCAGGAAAATATATACTTTAATTTAAAAATGGTATGTGGCACTGGAGGCGCTCAAGCAAGAACATTGAGGGAGGTTTACCATTTTATCTTAGCTCAGTTAAAATATCTTAATAAAGAACCAAACTCAAACATATTTTTTGTTAATATATTAGATGGTGAAGAGAGTTGTAGGAGAATTAAATTATTTCCCACGCATAAACAAATATTTGTAGGGTCGTTGTTTGAGTGGGTTATATTCACCAGATGATATTAAGAGTAAAAGGTTAAAAGGTCCATGAGGTCAGAAGGATCACAGGTGTTTAAGTGGTCTAATGAATAAGGATAACATGTCAAAAGGTTAGAAGGTTCGTAAAGAACAGGGTGAGAGAAATATAGGTGTTTAGGGGCAATGAGGGAGGGAAAGAATTAATATGGAAGTGAATGGGTCAAAGATTAATCTGCCAGATGATATGTAGAAGAAGGATGATAGGTCTATAAGAGAAAACAAATATTTGTAGTGTTTGAGTGGTCTAATGAACAACATTAAGGATAGGTACTACAGACAAAAGGTTCATAAAGATGAGGGTGGGAGAAATAGAGGTGTTTATGATTTTTGAAAAAGACAAGGGGGTAAATGACATTAGATAGGGATTTCCCATGTTAAACGGAGGTGTCCCAGAAGCAACATTATTACACTACTGAGATGCTTTTCCATTCCATATTGTCCGAATGCCTTTCTTAGACAGCAACATTCCTAAAAAGCTATTTTATGGTACAGTTGCAGGTGAAATAATTTGGACTGTGAGAGCAACCACACACAGATCTGAACTTGTCAATAGATTAAAACAACTAGTCAGACGTATGTTAGCGCAGGGAGCTACATTTGGTAGATTAAGAACAAGTTTTCTTTAATATCACAAGAAGACACCAAACCGAATTATTAAAATACAATACGAATAGTAAAAATATTATTAATGAGATCTTGATGTAAATACAGTACAATATAAGAATTAAATATACTACAAATCAATGTTGCTAGGAATCAGTAGTTGCTAGGATACAGCAGCATGCCAAAAAACGTTATGGGTAACAGTTTGGACATTCAAATACAGTTTGATCCAGAGGTAGGTGGTGTGGTCATGCTGGTTGGTAGATATGGTTTATTTAAGGTAAGATGTGCATGATTTAATGATATTGTGGGGGATACCCCATAGAGGTGTTCGTAATTCAGTAGCACGGGACCAGTGGGACTATTGACGGTATGGGCGTGGCGTGCGCTCGGTTGTGGGAGCCACACCCCTTTAAGAGGATCGGGCGGAAGTAATGGGGGATATAAAAAGAGAGGAGTTCCGGTCGGGGAAAAGTTTTTTTGGAAATAAAGGAGCCTGGAACAAGTCAAGAAGTTTTTAACCTTTCGTTGCCCGCAACTCCGACATTGGTGACCCCGTCTTGCTCTTGGACGTTTTCGGAGCTTTGAACGAACATGGCGACAAGCGCAGTTTCGATCAAACTCCCAGAGTTTTGGGAACGACAGGTTGCCGTCTGGTTCGCACAAGCTGAGGCCCAATTCGCCAATCGGAGCATCTCTGCTGACGACACTAAATATTATTACGTCGTGTCTGCGCTCAGCGGCTCCACGGTGACAAGGGTGGTGAGCCTTCTCCAGGATCCTCCGGAGGGCGGCAAGTACGAGATGCTAAAGGCGCTGCTGCTTGATACCTTCGAGCTCACCGAGGCTGAGCGCGCCCGTCAGCTCCTTTCTCCACCCGGTCTGGGCGACTCCAAGCCATCAGAGCTGATGGACCACATGTTGTCTCTCCTGGGAGGCCACCGGCCATGTTTCCTCTTCAAAGAGTTGTTCTTGCAGCAGCTGCCAGGACAGGTACGGTCAGCCTTGGCCAACTCATCTGTTAAGGATTTCCGCGCCCTGGCCAGGGAAGCAGACACGTTTTTCTCCAGACAGCAATGCAGTGTGGCTGCATGGGACCCCGCCCCCGTCGAACCTACGCTGCTGGCGGGCCACTACTATGGCCCAGCGGCAGAAGACCCCAGGCTTGTGTTTTTACCACACAAGGTTTGGTCCCAAGGCCAAGGCATGCCGGCCACCCTGCAGCTTCAGCGTGTCATTAACTGCCATGAGCGTCGGCCGTTCGGGCAGTTTGTTGTTCATTTCGGACACCGAATGTGGACGTCGTTTCCTCTGTGACACAGGTGCCCAGGTGAGCGTTCTGCCTGCGTCGGCATTGGACCAGGAGGCCGGGAGTCACGGCCCCACCCTGGAAGCCGCCAACGGCAGTGCCATTCAGACTTTTGGTAAACGGAACGTGGCACTGTGTTTTGGCGGGCAGCGGCTCACATGGGATTTTGTCACAGCGAGGGTGTCCACCCCCTTGCTGGGCGCTGATTTCCTTTGTGCCAACGGCCTATTGGTGGATGTTAAAAATCGGCGGCTCATTAATGCGGAGACATTCAGTTCATTTCCATGCTCGCTGAGCGGGTTCGGCTCAACGACGCTTGCTTGCACGCTCTCGACTTCTGATGAGTTCGCCCGCCTCCTCACCGAGTTCCCGGCCCTTACACAGCCCACCTTTTCAGCCGTTGTCGTCAGACACGGGGTGGAGCATCACATTCCGACCACCGGCTCACCTGTCTATGCCCGGGCTCGACGCCTCGACCCGGGGAAACTCGCTGTTGCAAAGGCGGAGTTCGACACGTTGGAGCGTCTTGGCATCGTACGACGGTTTGACAGCCCGTGGGCCTCGCCTCTCCACATTGCACCGAAGCCGGGGGGTGGTTGGGCGCCCGTGCGGGAATTGCCGCCGCCTTAACGATGCCACTACCCCCGACCTCTACCCAATCCCGCACATCCAGGATTTTTCTGCCCGCTTGGCCGGTAAAGTTTTTTTATTCTATGGTGGACCTCGTTCGTGGTTACCACAAGGTCCCCGTCCGGGCACAGGACATTCCTAAGACCGCAGTGATTACACCGTTCAGGCTTTTCGAATTCCTCCGCATGCCTTTTGGGCTCAAGAACGCGGCCCAGGCTTTCCAGCGCCTGATGGACAGCGTGTTACGGGACTTGCCATTTCTGTTTGTCTATCTGGACGATATTCTCATCGCCAGCACTTCCAGGACGGAGCATATGCTTCACCTCCGAGCGCTCTTTGAGCGCCCCAGGCAGCACGGTCTTATCATTCACCCAGCCAAGTGCTTGTTCGGGGTGGCCTCAATTGACTTTCTTGGCCACCGCATCACGAGGGAGGGGGTTGTTCCACTGCCATAAAGTAGAGGCTGTGAAGGGTTTTCCGCGCCCTCTCACCGTCAGGGCCCTGCAGGAGTTTTTGGACATGGTGAACTTTTACCATCGTTTCGTGCCCCATGCGGCCCAGCTGATGCGGCCCCTTTATGAGGCCCTCAAGGGCAAGCCTACCAAACGCGCAATTGACTGGACCGAGGAGATGGCCAAAGCTTTCACGGATGCTAAACTGGCCCTTGCCAGCGCAACCATGCTGGCACATCCGTCGGCCGATGCACCGATTGCTCTCACCATGGACGCTTCGGACTACGCTGTTGGCGCTGTCCATGAGCAGTGGGTCAACGGGGCCTGGCAGCCGCTTGCCTTTTTTAGCCGGCAGCTCCACCCTAACGGACAAAAGTACAGTACCTTCGATCGTGAGCTCCTAGGCCTCTACCTAGCTGTCCGACACTTCCGTTACCTGTTGGAGGCCTGCCCGTTCGCGGCGTTTGTGGACCACAAGCCCCTGGTTTTTGCCATTGCCAAGGTCTCGGAGCCGTGGTCTGCCCGTCAACAACGCCAGCTCTCCTTCGTTTCCGAGTTCACGACGGACATCCAACATGTTGCTGGGAAGGATAACACGGTCGCCGATTGTCTCTCCCAGTCCATAGCTGATGCGGTGCACCTTGGCATCGACTTTGCCCGAACGGGGCTTCGACTGGCTGATATGCCGTTCAGGGACACAGAACCATGCTACTATGCGATGTTTCTTTGGGACAGCTTCGCCCCGTCGTACCCACCAGCTGGAGACGGCTGGTGTTCGATGCTGTCCACGGTCTTTCTCACCCGGGCTGGAAGGCGTCGCAAAAGTTGGTGGCGGCGAAGTTCGTTTGGCACGGGCTCAGGAAGGATGTGCGCGACTGGGCCAACACCTGCGTCGAGTGCCAATGCTCAAAGGTGCATCGCCATACCCAGGCTCCATTGGCGACATTCCCAGTGCCCGAGCGACGGTTTGACCATATTAACGTGGACCTGGTGGGGCTCCTTCCCCCCTCCCGGGGATTTACTCACCTCCTCACGATGGTCGATAGGACCACCAGGTGGCCAGAGGCCGTCCCGCTTATGTTTACGACGTCTGCCAATGTGGCCCGGGTGTTCATCGGCACTTGGGTTGCCTGTTTTGGCACCCCCTCGGACATCTCTTCAGACAGGGGGCCCCAGTTTACTTCAGAGCTCTGGGGTGCTGTTGCCCAGAGGTTGGGGGTAAAGCTCCATCGCACGACTGCATATCATCCCCAGGCTAATGGATTGTGTGAGAGGTTCCATCGCTCTATGGTCTATCGCTCTATAACCGGACCACTCAGGGTCAGCCTCTGGGATGACAGTTGGGCCGACAGACTCCCGTGGGTCATGTTGGGCCTCAGGACAGCCCCTAAGGAAGACCTCCAGTCCTCATCCGCTGAGCTCGTCTATGGCCAGCCGCTGCGGGTTCCCAGGGAGTTCATGCCTGACGCCACAAGCCCCTGGTCCGCTGCCCGTCAGCGGTCGGTTCTCCGGGAGAAGGCCAAGATGTTTGCACCGGTGCCCAATTCTCAACATAGTTTGCCTCAGGCCCACGTCCCGCTGGATCTACATACTGCGGAGTACGTCTTTGTTCGCCATGACGCACACCGGGGCTGCTTCGGCCACCTTATGACGGGCCTTTCCGCGTTCTGGAGGTCGGGGACAAGCCCTTCATGGTTGACATCGGCGGCAAACCGGACCACCTTTCGGTGGACCACCTCAAGACGGCTCACTTGGACCTAGACCAGCCCCCTCGGTTGGCCCAACCCCCACAGCGGGGCCGTCCCCTGTCGGATAAGCCCCAGGTTGGCCCGCCTACTGCCAAGCCTCTAACAGTCCCTGCTCGGGTCATCAGGGGTCGTTTCGGCCGGGTGGTTAAGGCCCCCAACAACTGACATGGCCAGTGCGAGGGAATTCTGGGGGGGTGCATGTGGGGGATACCACATGGAGGTGTTCGTAATTCACTAGCACGGGACCAGTGGGGCTATTGACGGTATGGGCGTGGCATGCGCTCGGTTGTGGGAGCCACGCCCCTTTAAGAGGATCGGAGGATGAGAAGGCTCAGGAAGGATGAGAAGGCTCAGGAAAGATGTGCGTGATTTGGCCAACACCTGCGTCGAGTGCCAATGCCCGAAGGTGCATCGCCATACCCCGGCCCCGTTGGCGCCATTCCCAGTGCTCGGGCGACGGTTTGACCATGTTAACGTGGACCTGTTGGGGCCCCTTCCCCCCTCGCGGGGATTTACCCACCTCCTCACGATGGTCGATAGGACCACCAGGTGGCCAGAGGCCATCCCGCTTACGTCTACGACGTCTGCCGATGTGGCCCGGGTGATCATTGGCACTTGGGTTGCCTGTTTTGGTGTCCCCACGGACATCTCTTCAGACAGGGGGCCCCATTTAACTTCAGAGCTCTGGGGTGCTGTTTCCCAGGGGTTGGGGGTAAAGCTCCATCGCACAACTGCATATCATCCCCAGGCTAATGGATTGTGTGAGAGGTTCCATCGCTCGATGAAAGCTGCTCTCAGGGCCAGCCTCAAGGATGACCGACGGGCCGACAGACTCCCATGGGTCATGTTGGGCCTCAGGACAGCCCTGAAGGAAAACCTCCAGTCCTCATCCGCTGAGCTCGTCTATGGCCAGCCGCTGCGGGTTCCCGGGGAGTTCATGCCTGACGCCACAAGCCCCTGGTCTGCTGCCCATCAGCGGTCGGTTCTCCGGGAGAAGGCCAAGTTGTTTGCACCGGCACCCACATCTCAACATAGTTTGCCTCAGGCCCACGCCCCGCCGGATCTACGTACAGCGGAGTACGTCTTTGTTCGCCATGAAACACACCGGGGGCCGCTTCGGACGCCTTATTATGGGCCTTTCCGCGTTCTGGAGGCTGGGGACAAGTCCTTCGTGGTCAACATCGGCTGCAAACCGGACCACCTTTCGGTGGTCCGCCTCAAGCCGGCTCACTTGGACCTAGACCAGCCCCCTCGGTTGGCCCAACCCCCACGGCGGGGCCATCCCCCGTCGGATAAGCCCCCGATTGGCCCGCCTACCGCCAAGCCTCTAACAGTCCCTGCTCGGGTCATCAGGGGTCGTTTCGGCCAGGTGGTTAAGGCCCCCCAACAACTGACATGGCCAGTGCGAGTGAATTCTGGGGGGGGGGGGGGGGGGGCGCATGTGGGGGATACCCCATAGAGGTGTTCGTAATTCACTAGCACAGGACCAGTGGGACTATTGACGGTATGGGCGTGGCGTGCGCGTGGTTGTGGGAGCCACGCCCCTTTAAGAGGATCGGGCGGAAGTGATGGGGGATAGAAAAAGCGAGGAGTTCTGGTCGGGGAAAAGTTATTTTGGAAATAAAGGAGCCTTGAACAAGTCAATAAGTTTTTAACCTCTCGTTGCCTGCAACTCCTACAATATTATCATATTATAGAGTGTGTAAGGAAAGTTATAAATATATGACAATACATTAAATCCTATAGCGAGTAAAGTTGGAACAAGTGATGTTGCATTGATGGGTTGACTGACTGCCTGGACACAACTGAGGTTGTGGATCTTCTGATGTACCATCTATTGATGTGGATCCATGATCGAGGTTGTGGATCCGCCGTTTGGAGATGTCCTGGGCTGAAAGGATTGAAACCTCGAGGAAGAGCGGTGCCCAGCTGATGATCCATGCAGTCAGGAAACTAATCAATTGCTTACAGGTTAAGGTTCTTGCTTTAGGTAGAGGAACTATGTTTTGAGGTTTACAATTTAAATAAAGTTGAATATGGGATGTTGTGAAATTAACATCATTTACAGCAATCCTTTAAATTATTTATATTTAAGTTTAGAAACAACCAATACTGAACAATTAATTAAATGCATTTTTAAGTAAGAATTGAAAAAGAGAAATAAGAATTGAAAATCATAAGAGATAGAATTGTGAGAAACAAAAATAACAAACGTTAGGCCTAGGTCCCCCGTCGGTGAAGTGATGTGAGTTGACAAAGTGGAAAGCGCAGGAAACATGGAAGAGTCGATAATATTTGTGAGTGGGTTGGAGACACACCCACACACCAGATTAGAAGTTAGTAGTTCGTTTATTTTTCAAGATATTCCGCTCACAAGGTTCAGACATATACGGTGGCGGCCATCTTGGATTTTGACGTGGCGACCCCATTTTCAATAGCGTTCTGCCTTATGCCTAGATACAGTCGCGCACCAGGTTAGAAGTGAGTAGTTGGTTTATTTTTCAAGATATTCTGCTCATAAGGTTCAGACATATATGGTGGCAGCCATCTTGGATTTTGACGTGGCGACCCAAATTTCAATAGCGTTCTTCCGTATGCCTAGATACACCCACACACCAGATTAGAAGTTAGTACTTCGCTTATATTTCAAGATATTCCGCTCACAATTTTCAGACATGGCGGCGGCCATCTTGGATTTTGACGTGGCGACCCAATTTTCAATAGCGTTATTCCTTATGCGTAGATACAACCACACACCAGATTAGAAGTTCGTAGTTCGTTTATTTTTCAAGATATTCCACTCACAAGGTTCAACGCATGCACGCACAGACGCACACACGGACGGAGGGTAAACCATAGTCCCCCTTTTGCTCCGCGGTGCGATGGGGGACAAAAAACAACAAGATGTGTGTGTGTGTGTGTGCGTGTGTGCGTGTGTGTGCGTGTGTGTGTGTGTGTGTGTGTGTGTGTGTGTGTGTGTGTGTCTGTGAATAAGAGAGATAGAATTGTGAGGAACAGAAATGAAAAAACCAGATGTGTGTGGCGCCATAGCGAAGGGTTCACTTATTTGTAGAATACTAGGACGTGCCCGTACGTGGGTGCCCGTTCCTTGCCAAAAAAAAAAAAAAAAATGTCTTCGCCCATGCATGCATGGGCGTGCCCGTAAGTGCGTGATGTGACCGTACAATGAATGTATCGTCCCGACGCCGCAGCTCGGATGGCGCTGCAGTTAATCGGGCCTGTATCGGCAGAGTTATTATAAACGTGTACTACAATCGATCGTACCTTACAGCATCTGCTCGCCACGTTCAGCATCAGTACGTCGTCACTATGACTATCCGTAAGTCCGGAAGTGACGTCCTCATTTGACTGTCCGGAAGGTCGCATATCGCAGTTACGATGAATCGCAAATTAGTTTTAATTAGTTTTAAAACATAGTTTAACGCCAACATAGCGCCAACATAGTTTGCCAACGTGAAATAAATGAATACGCTCTCAAATGTGCCGTCCGAGGCAGAGTCTGTTCGCCACGTTCGGCACACGTGATAGCTCGCTGCTCTCTGATTGGTTGAATCGTTTTTTGGACATAGCTCGGTAACTACTTCTCCGATTAATATGAAACATTGAAAAGGCACATCCTCAGGTCCCCAGCAATATACCTGGCAAGTTTCAAGTATATCGGACCCGTGGTTGTCGAGAAACAGCGGTCACAGACACACACACACACAGAGATTACTGGAATTATAGATAGATGTATTGTGTTTTTTATTAAATGTGTCATCAATTGTGTTTGAGATTTCCTTCTGTGCCCTTGTCGTTCAAATAAAGCATTAATTTCTTAAAATGATGTGGCTTGCCTTGTGGTCCTGCCATTTAGCCACTCCGACATTTGAGTTTAATTTGTGTGCCTGGAGTGCTAAATTTGTAGTAATCCTGAGTTTGGTTACCAGTTTGTTAGAATACACATGGAATATAACTGACATTCAACCACCCAGGTGGAGATTCATGTGAATTACAGATCGCATGCTAATTTTGAATCACGATCAGGGCCCCCAGCTTGGTAGGTAATTGCCCTAATAACAATTATTGGGTCGTTGCTATCTTTGTGACTTTATACGTACACATACATGTGTTTGGAAGGATGGAAGCTCGAAGTACGTACACACACACACACACACACACACACACACACACACACACACACACACACACACACACACCAAGAGTCAAATATGCGTAACCCACAACTCATGTGGATGTATTAAAATTTTGTTATCTTGGGGGAGGTGGAGAGTGCAGTGAAAATTCCAGAAACTAGCTTTATCCGAAATACGTCTAAAAATAACAGTACACATTATTTTGCCCACAGTTCCATGTATTTTTTGGCTTAAATATTCACTTTGTTGGAGGCACAGATGTAGATGTGAAGCTTGCAGGCTTTAGAGTTACAAAAGGTAGAAAGAAGAGAACATGAGTAACAATTACTACAGGGAAGAGGAAAAAGTTAAACGAAAAGGGAACACAGTACATTGTTGCACCAAACAGAAAGCTTTAATAATGCCTGGAGTTAATTGACCCTGTTCACAATAGCAACTGAGGAGTGCACAGATGAGGAAACCCATTTGGTGGCCTGGTTACTCTCAAGTGAACGTTAAGGAATTGGTAACGTCACAGAGGGTATGCTGCCAACAGATGCCCTGGCAAGCCAAACGCTCAGGCCATGAATAGGAAGAATTTGAGCATTAAAGGATGCATTGAAGAGCAATGACTGGAATAACGGTTAAAGTCGTGGATTGGGAAACTTACAAGGTTTTCTATAGGTTTTGTATCCACAATCCTTTAGTGACTGAGGCTCATGATTTTTGTTTTGAGTTAAAATTGATTTTTGTCTTTCACAGATTCACCTTCAAAGTGGTTTGTTTGTTTATATATTTCTCCAACACATCAGAACTTTGTAAACATGCTCTCCTATAAGGGTTGTTACGAGTTGCGGAATACAGCATCATGGAGTATGCACTTTGTTTACCAAGTTTGGATTTAATAATATTATTATTTGCATGACCCTCGTCTTCCCTTGCTTTCTTTTCTTTTTTCTTTTTTTACTGTTGAGTCAAGTGTGTGTCTGTCTTTCTCTTCTTGCCCTTTGGACCCCTTGGAAGTGGGATCGTGCCATGATCATGGATGCGATACATGAACCAATCTCCCATGACTCCAGAGATTCCCGAATTTGTTTAAAGCCAGACTTCCACGTCCCTAAATGGGGTTGGTCAATCACACCTGCAGGAACCTTCCAGGCACTGGATAGGGTGGCCCGAGGTGTGAAAGAAGGGATGATCCTCGAGGCTTCTGGCCTACCACAGAGGTGTTAAAGAATGTATCTAAGTGGAAAGGAAGTCAGCGAGGATTCTAGGAAGTAAAACAAAGTCGGTACAGACATAGGGCTCTCAGAGTGGATGGACAATTATTGGAAGTGGTATTGTGTAAGTTGTTTGAGATGTTGCATTTGTGGTTAGTGGCCACAGCTAGAGTTTCCCTGATCAACAAGTTTTGCTCAGGCTTTATTCTGTGCCAGGCCTGTTCATGTGGTTTGAGGTCATTGTATCCGTGGTGTGAACTATAACACTGTGCCTGACCACCTGCTAGGTGTTGCACCATCAGTAGATGCACACCTGTGGCAGTCCGCAGTCCAGTAAATACACATTGCATCTTAAGACATGTATGCTGCAGAGTTCCTGGGAGAATCAGATCCCCATGAACTTTACCAACTCTCAACACAAGCTCATCACAAGTAGTTTTCCTTCTTGTTTTTTCCTCTTGGTATTTTGTAAATACACGTTGTGTATTTACATTACTCTGGCTGTCATTAAGTGTAGGTTAAGTGTAGAATTTACAAAAAATATTTCCTTCAGCAAATGTTTACATTTTGTTTGTTTTTTAATCACAATTGTTCATTCATTCAATCCATACTGACGAAATGATGCCTTGTTGTGCAGACAGTGTGTGGAATCTAGCTTAGTGCCATGTCTCGACAGGTTACCTATGTGCTTAGAGTTTGAGGAAGTTGGTATTTTTACCTGGATCTGGATTCTCGTGTGTTTTTGTCACATTGATCTGAGGCTCCTGGCAGATAGAGAGCTTGTACATAAATCACATGCAGGACAAATAGATGATGACATGATTGTACTTCAAAATGAATTACACTGACAATAGTAGACAAATGTACAAATACAGATGGATTATGGGACTGTCTCACACAACAAGATCTTGTTCACAGACAATAATGTAGTTTCTCATTTCGGAATATAAAGACCTTTTTTTTTTTTACTTCTTCACACTCTGAAAACATAACTGGCATGAAAAAACAAACAAACTACAAGCTATCTCTATCTTGGATTCAAGGCAAGCCAATCAACAAGAAAAAAAGAACATGATATCATCATCATCATATTAAAATATGCAATTTGGTGTTTGTCTGTGTCTGATGAATTTTTGACCCCAATACATTCTGTCGTTACTTATCCAATCTCAACCAAACTTGACAGGATGACGAAGGGTTACACTATGAAGGTTGTAGCACATTCATTTGCCCCCCTCTCCAAGGGTGGGTTTCTCCCCCGAGCGGTTTTTCCCGACCATTACCGTCAAAGGGGTTGCGTGTTGAGGTGTATATTCATATTAAGTTAGCGTTATCGTAACGTTTTTCCAAGGCCGTTCTAATAACAACACCAACGATAATAGCGTAATATTAATGTTATTACAAAACACATACAATGTTATTAATACCAATAATATCCCACCTCCCCAAGGGTTTTTTCTCCTTGAACAAACATCGAGTCAACGTTTATATATAGCTTATCATGGCGTTTCCATGGGAGCAACGGCCCAACGGCCTCTACCAGAAGTAAAAATATAATGAACCACAAACACGTATAATTAGCTTTTTAAACAGTCGCTAATGCTCTTTATAACACTAAATGAGAAATTTGGAGGAATCCCGACATCCGTGAGGTAAGTTTTACTTACAGAACTGAGCGAAGATCTACTGTACTCCATATAACCCACAAGTGTTGGATTAATAACATGGCCCTTCCTGGCACTAACATGGCATTTTTCGTAGCGAACTTTTGAAACTCGCTCCTGCTGTTTAATAGGAAATTGAAAGGAGGAAGCCTGGGTTGTGCTCGTTTACCAAACAGTTAGATAGTGCTTGTCAAGCCAGCTGTTCATTAACGGTTTTGAATGGAGTGCTTGCTCGAATGCTTAAACCACTTGGCGATCTCTCCACAATAAACTTGGTAAATGAACACGCACCCAATGTTCTTGAGACCCGACCATAGATCGACTATAATCTATATACCCCAAAGAAGAATGACCCTTCCTGCCACTCCCGTAGTGAGCGGGTGTACTAGTTACTTAAAGCACAACAGCTTGCGACACAGTTGATGCAGCACCAGCAAGCAGTTACACACAGTGACAAACTTTTATTGGTAGCAGCACATTGTCACAACCAACAGCACAACTTTGTGTGGGAAAATACGTTTGTCAAAGCCTCAGTATCCGGCGTACTGGCCTGGAAATCCTCGAAGCGTGGCTTTTGGGCATACAGTCGATTAACCGTCACATCGACCTTCATGCAACCTATTGCGGATTTGTAATCACCCACAGCCCCACATGTGGGTGTGGATATTAGGCCTGATACCCAAGGCTGGGGCAGACATGAGACACATGACACCAAATTGATGACCCAGATACTTGAACCGGAAGCAGATCCTTCCTCCAATCCCACTGTCTTTATTAAATCCATCCCAAACCTCATGCCGAAATAGTTATGATTAATTGATGACTTGGAGTTTGTGAGGGGGTGAGTGGGGAAGGAGGATTGAGGGGGGTGGGTAGGGGGGGGGGGGGTAGAGGAGTAATGTTGACGACTTGAAGTCCCATTTTACATTGCGCAGATGTTCCACCAGTACCTGCTAGTATAAATACATATGTATACATTGTGTGTCAGTGTGTGTTGTGCATGTATAACATACTTTACACCACAAGTTTATCCAAGCTGTTTTGCGTTTTATAAGTTTCAATTGGTAAAACTGTTTTATGCGGCCATGCATAACACTCTCTCTCTAAGTCTTCCAAAAATAATTTAATACCTTTTTTTTGGATACGTTCAGTGTTTTGGTTCTATTTGCTCTAATCAAACTCCTTCCTCCATGGGACCTATGATATAATCTTGATAATTTCAACATTTTGGTAATTTTGGCCTGCCTTGAACATACGTAGATACACACTTTCACATTTGTTCTTTGTGAAACAAATGGCAAACACCATAGAAAAGTAAATAATGCATTGATGAAGTAAAGATGATTTCATATAGCTTCTTAAATATTGAGTCTGCACTTGGAGTTAGGGAGGAGGAAGGAGGAAAGGGAAAGGAGATGGGAAAGGAAAAGGGATGGAGAAGAGAGGAGGTATTGGGAGGGTCAAATATTTCCTCATTTTGAACAAGCAATGTGTAAACAATTCCCTTATAAGGAAGGTATGAAATTGGCAAACAACACAATTGTTTCCAAACTCTGAAACTTACGAGAGCAGGGATAACTTGGTGGGTCAGTTGGGGCTCGGTAGAACGCCGCATGACAGGTACAAGACGCTGCAGCCTCCTTCAAGCTTGAACTGTGCACTGGGCATGTTGCGCACGGCTGTGCTCCTGCTACGGCCTTGTACGTCCCTGGACGGCATGCTGGGTGGACACAGTTAGGGAAAGCATTAGCACCATATAGGCATGTCTGATTCTCGCTGTCTTGTAAGGATTTCGTTATGTAGGAATTTCAGAAGGAAAATATGAATAAGGTAAAAAAAATAGTGTGGTCTGCAAAACAAAGAACTTTCAAACATATGACTTGGGGACATGAAAATTGTGGGGTTGTTTGTGGCAGCTAGCAGTAGAAACAAAAAGGTAAAGACCTTTGTTTTATTCTTTCTTGTATTGCTGAGAAATACTGCTCTCACGTGCATCTTCCAGTACTTAGTCTACAACCTCTTGGGTGTGATTCCAGCAACCAAAGCTGTTATCGAGCCCATTGCCAGCAGGATGACACCATATTGCAGAGCATGCAAACTTTCATAGCAGATATTAATCTGGCTGTCACAGTGTCACATCCATTTGCTCCTGCGCACCATTGCACAGTGTATGCTTTTATGACACAACCAATTGACTTGCATGGAAGAGATTCACACACTGTGGCCACTTAGTTTATGCACATGGTGTGCACATAGTCAAAAATGATCACTTGGCAATGGAATCTCCTGCAGTGGTTGTCAATGAAGCAATGGTTTTGGTCAAACTTTCATAAATAGATAGACATAAATAGACACAATAAATAGATGGCCCAAATAGCCATAATTACAAACATAATAAATAGATGGCCACAACTCGAATTTACACATACAGTATATAACAGTCATGGTCAAACATAGTAAAAAATAGTCAAAAATAGTCCAAAAAATAGGCAAATACAAAAACAATAGTCAAAATAATAATAATATCAATAATAGCAATACTAAATAACCAAAAAATTTGCAAGAAAATCAATAGTAGTAATATAAATAGTAAATATTCAAAGAAAATAGTCAAATCTAAAAACAATAGTCAAAAATAAATAATAGCAATAGAAATAGTAAATAATCAAAAACAATAGTCAAATAGGACAGTCAAAAGTGATCACTTGGCAGTAGAGTCTCCTGGAGTGGTTGTAAATGAAGCAATGGTTTCGGTCAATCATTACACCATAATTACATACATTAAATAAATAGATGGCCCCAACTCATATTTACACATGGTGTTGGTGTTGTTGGTGTTGGGCTAGTGGCTAGGGTGCCGGCTTAGGATCCTAGGATCCTGGGTTCGAATCCCGGTCAATCGCTGAATTAACGCCAGGGGGGTTGACTCAGCCTGTCATCCTTCCGAGGTCGGCTAATTGAGTACCAGTTCACTGGTAATTCCCTGTTTGTCGTTAAAGGCGGCAAAAAGGGTTGGTGTCAGGAAGGGCATCCGGCCGTAAAACATTGCTTCAAAAAGGGGACCAAAAAAACAACAACAACCACGGTGCCCGAAAAAGGCCAACCCCCGCTTTGCGGGGAAAAATGGCCTCTAAAGGTGGTTTTTAACTCATATTTACACATACATTATATAACAGTCATAGTCAAACATAGCAGAAGATAATCAAAAATATAGTCAAATATAAAGACAATAGTCAAAAATAATAATAATAATTTTAAAATAGTAAAAAAAAAAAAAAAAGTCAAATAGGACAGAGTCAAAAATGATCACTTGGCAGTAGAGTCTCCTGGAGTGGTTGTAAATGAAGCAATGGTTTTGGTCTATCATTATGCCCTAATTACATACATAATAAATAGATGGCCCCAACTCATATTTACACGTATATAAAATAATTAAACATTACAGTACATATGGCCTGTATAAAGACAAGCCAAGTAGTGCTCAAAATGACTATATCCCATTTCAGTAAATGCTACAAAAGTTGCACAATAAATAAATAAGTAAATAAATATATTGACAAGTAGAATTATAAATAATGTTGCCGACAAATTTATGTTATTTTGAAGGTACCACATATTGTATGTATAACATTGGGGTACACACGAATAGCAAAATTCTGGCATCTCCCCCACAATGCCCAAACATGCCTTCCTCAACCCCTTTGTCACTCTCCTTTCTTTCAACTCTCACCTCTCTTCAATTCCCTAATCTCACTTTAATCCTTTTATCCTACAATTTCCTTTCCTTAAACTTTTTCCTCAGTTTTTTCACACCAACCCCTCCCTCAACTCTAACCCATTTTATCCATTTCATGTTATTCATAATATGTGAGTAGATGACCCACTGACAAAATAAATCCTGCCAGTAAACAGGATTTGGAATAATGCAGCACAGGCATGATCGGCCATATTAATTTTACCTTTACCTGTGTTATAACTTACGTGTAACTTGTGTTAGAAGTGAAACAATTTGAATACGTTACAAAAGACAACTACAGGCATGATAACACTACTTTATCCCTACCAAGAGGCACGTTGACTGAAAAAGGTTCAGAACGACTGCTCGATATGTTTCAAATTAGCACTGCCTATAGTTATAGGTTCAAATCCCAACAATATGGCACGCAGACTTCCTCTGGGCACTGCATGAGAGGGACAATGCAAATGTTGATGCAACCTTTATCATGTTTTATGTTTTATGTTTCAGTTTGTCTTTTTGTGATCAATGTTAGCTCTTACACGAGCCTCGATCTTGTATCCAAGAAAAAAAACAAAAAACCTGCGGATTCTCTCCATATGTTGATCGATTTTTTGAGTAAACTGAAGTAGACAGTAAAAAGACAAGATTCAGATAAAACTTACAAATATGAAAGATTTTGACAAAGAGGAGCACGAGTCGCTATTCCTCAGCCTATTCCGCTGACCGAGCTTGAATATGAAAGGCTGTTGTAATAACTGCCAACTGGAAGTCTCAAAAGCTGAAGAGTGACCTTTGGAGCATTTATTTTGCACTCCTACATCTTTTTTGTACAATTCGATTGCTGTCATCAAATTTGACATGAAAGTCCACAAATTGGGTTTGATTTGCACCAAATCACAAGTTGTCTCACGTCACATTTCACAACAGCCACTATTAATCACAATTATTACCAAATGCTATAAATCAAGGCCTACCACGCTCCTAATTAAATATACTATCAAAGCAATAAGCCAGGGAGAGATATATCACTCATCTGTTCGTGCTCTTTAATTGCAAGTGACCCTGTCAATGTTTGCGAGTTTGACCTGAGAAAAACCTGGCACAAGGATGTTGGTTAATTGAACTCGGCCACATGACCTCGATCGTTCAGCAATGTTGTTGTACACTCGTATCCGTCGTGGAGCAAAATCAACAAACTGTGCTGCAAATCCGCAATTCATTTCCTCCGCGACCGAAACTAGGTGGACGTTTATGTTTTCTCCCTTGTTCATCTGTCTGTCTGTCTGTGAGCAGCATATCTCAAAAAGTTATGAATGTATTCGGGCGAAACTTGGTGGACACGTTGGGTGTGTGACAAGGACGAATCGATTCAATTTTTTGTGAAGAACCAGATACAATAATTTGTAATTTTAAGTGATTTTTCACAAATGAAAGATTATAGGTAAGTGGCTAACACCCATTTATTAGGATGAATCGTTAACATTGTGATACAAGTAATAAATTTAAATTTTTATATAAATTTTTATAATTTTTATATAGTAAAAAAATAATTTAAAAATGAAAATTAATTTTAATTAATTGATTAAGATGACATGAAAGTTTTAACGACCTCAGAGTTAATATGTAGGTAGTTCTGTGATTTTGTGTTGATACTTAATGATTTTGTACATCCTATATTCAATATTTAAAAGTTTTTGGCACATTTTAGCAATTTTGGCAACGATTTCGAAAAAAAAATGGCCGCCATGTTCAATTTCGATTTGGATAATAAACTGGATTTAAAGACTATCTATATAAGAACATCACTGCTAGGTTTCATGCTTGAATCACCATGTGAACGGTTTTTTTTGTTAGCCACCAAGCTATTCAGGCGAAAAACTATGTATAGCATGATATCTCAAAAGGTTTTGGACAGAGTATGACAAAACTTGGTGAATAAGTTGGTTAGGTGACAAGAAAAAGCTGATATTTGATTTTGGTTCAGGTCAGAATCCAGATCCGGCCTTTCAGTGGGATACAAAATAAACTGTCCAGCCTGGTGGAGGTTTGTACACTATCGAGTGCAGCTATAGTTTTGGTAAATGTAATCATGTCCTTAATCAAAAATTGTGGGTTTTTTTTTTTGTGCTGACCCTTCAAGTCAATTACACCATCAGTCACCATCTTGGTTCTGGCACACATTAGGACAATGTGAGGGATTTCCACCTGACAGTCATGTTGTGGACAGGTGGTCTCAGATGTGTGCCAGTTTGGGAGATATGTTGTGCAGAGCTACAGTTATTTAAAAATAATGCAATTCTCAATACAACCACTCTCGTACAATGAAGCGACTCTTTAGAGGTCCACCTATCGGCACAGATGGATGAAATCAAAAGGACGTTGATCGAGGTATACAAAGCACAGTGGGAAGCAAGAAGACTCATCGGAGCAAAATAATTCATTCCGACGCTCTACGAAGGCTTCCCAAGGAGGTCAGCATACCTTGATTAACGTCCTGTCGATTTCATCCATACCTGTCCACCAACGCAGATTGACACGAGCTTTCGCCAGCAAGAATAGTCCTTCATTCTACTGCAAGTCCTCACAAATGCCATTACTCATCAGGTGTTTAAGAAATGGTACGTGCGCTTTGTCACAAATATATTCTCTTGCCTTTTCGGCTGAAACGATCCATGTCGGTAAGGAAGTTTGCTTGAGCACATTCAGTGATGAAGATCCATTGGGTTTAACCAACAGAGAGAATTTCACTCCCCCAGGATTTCAGCATGTCACGGTTCATGTCGAGGAAGCAAAGCCAAAACAACTCAACCAGAGACCTTCAACGATACCAACCTAGAACGGCTCTCGGTAGAGAGCATACCTCCACCAGGCTGAACAGTTTACGTTTTGTATCCCACTGATAGGTCGGATCTGAAACTGGACCTGAACCCAAATCGAATTGGCTTGTTCTTGTCAACCAACCAACTCATCCACCAAGTTTTGTCAAAAGTCATACAAAACTTTTTGAAATATCACGCTACATACCGTTTTTAGACCTATCACTCAATGGTGAACAATCACTTTAAAAAATATAACAAATTATCGTATCCGGATCGGGATTCGGATCTTCACCAAAATCGAATAGATTCAACCTCGTCACACAACCAACCTCTCCAGCAAGCTTTGGCCAAATCCATCCATAACTTTTTGAGATATCCTGCTATATATCAATTTTGGCCATATCTCCCAATGGTGAAGAATGACTTTAAAAATTATACTCGCCGGATCCAAATCCGGATCTTCAACAAAATCGAATAATTTCGTCCTTGTCACATACGCTACATCTCTGCCAAATTTCGTCCAAATCTGTGTACAACTTTTTGAGATATCCTGTTCATAAATAAACACACAGACAGGGGTGAAAAGATGCCTCCATCCACCATCGCTGACGAAGCCAACAAGGAGATGGCCTCCACAGAATAAAAAGGTTGACAAAGGTAATGGAAGGAAAAACACATGACTTAAGTTCAGTCAATCAACATCAGAAAGCAACACCAAGGACATGCCTGGTCTGCATGGTGCTCTTAACCATCCTCGAAAGCTGCCGGCTGCACCATCCAGCCGATCAAAAAATGTCTATTATATCAGGAAATCCTACAATGCATGGCAATCTGAAACTAGAATGGCACTCGGTAGAGAGCATACCTATGCCAGGCTGAACAGTTTATGTTTTGTATCCCACCGATAGGCCGGATCTGGATTCAGACCTGAACCAAAATCGAATCGGCTTGTGCTTGTCTTATCCAACTCATCCACCTAGTTTAGTCATAAATCATCCATAACTTTTTTTAAATATCATTTTATATATCGGCTTAGCCCTATCTCCCAATGGTGAAGAATCACTTAAAATTTAATAATTCTCGTATCCAAATCCATATTCAGATCTTCACCAAAATCGAATCGATTAGTCCTTGTCAAACACCCAACATGTCCAGCAAGGTTCGTCCAAATCCATCCATAACTTTTTGAGATATCCTGCTATGTATCGTTTTTGGCCCTATCTCCCAATGGTGAAGAATCACTTAAAATTTAATAATTCTCGTATCCAAATCCATATTCAGATCTTCACCAAAATCGAATCGATTAGTCCTCGTCAAACACCCAACATGTCCAACAAGTTTCGTCCAAATCCATCCATAACTTTTTGAGATATCCTGCTATGTATCGTTTTTGGCCCTATCTCCCAATGGTGAAGAATCACTTAAAATTTAATAATTCTCGTATCCAAATCCATATTCAGATCTTCACCAAAATCGAATCGATTAGTCCTCGTCAAACACCCAACATGTCCAACAAGTTTGGTCCAAATCCATCCATAACTTTTTGAGATATCCTGCTATGTATCGTTTCTGGCTCTATCTCCCAATGGTGAAGAATCGCTTAAAAATTATAGTATCCGGATCCGAATCCGGATCTTCACCAAAATCTAATCATTTCGTCCTTGTCACATACACGACCAAATTTCATCCAAATCTGTATGCAACCTTTTGAGATATCCTGTTCACAAAACAAACAAACAGACAGGGGTGAAAAACATAAACTCCATCCACCTTCTGTGGCGGAGGTAATTAGCAAAGGTTATGAAATGAATAAAAAGGAAGAGCGATGTCTGAGTGTTGGAGGGATCCTGACTTATGAACAACATGTCCGATATCTGAAAAACACTGCTCAGGCTCGAACGAAGGCAATCATGCAGACAAAACAGCAACGTTTGACGCGTCTGAAGCCAGCAGTGAAAAACAGCTGTGTCTGCTCAAAGTGAATGCGTTGCAAAGCAAGAAGCAAACCACAAAGCATGAATATCGGAGCCCATCAGGAAACACAGGCGAAAGAAAAAGAAGGGGAAGACAAATGTCATGCCTTGAGAAATATCAAAGTCAATATTGCTGCTGTCCAGGATAATCAGGTTATTTATTACTTGCAAAATCGAAGACTATTCAAGTATATTAGATGATCTTGTGCGTTATTCTGTCTGTTTGTTTGTCAATTGCTTAAAGGTCACAATTATAAACCGATAGTTATGAAACTTTACCAAGCTGTGCAGGTGGTCACAACTGAAAAGCCTATTGATTTTGAGGTCAAAAGACAACGGTCAAATGAGGTCAAATTTCAAAAATCGTCATTTTTCATCCGATGGACTTGAAAATTAAACAGCAATTGCAGTGTCTCAGTAAATTGGGAAACCAACTGTTTTTGAAGTCAAACGGTCAAAGGTCAACTCAAGATCAAACTTCTACAATCATCAATTTTCATCTGACAAATCGTCAATTTTCTTCGTATCAACTTGGAAATTAAACAGCGATTGGATAGTGCATCACTGAATTGGGAAAGCAACTACTTTTCGGGTTAAAGGTCAAAGGTCAACTCAAGGTCGAACTTATAAAATCATCAATTTACATCTGAAACATCATCAATTTTCTTCCTATTTACTTGAAAATTAAACAGCATTTGGATAATGCATCACTGAATTGGGAAAACAACTACTTTTGGGGTTAAAGGTCAAAGGTCAACTCAAGGTCAAACTTATAAAATCATCAATTTTCATCTGAAACATCATCAATTTTCTTCCTATTTACTTGAAGATTAAACAGCAATTGGATAGTGCATCACTGAATTGGCAAAGCAACTAATTTTGGGGTTAAAAGGTCAAAGGTAAACTCAAGGTCAAACTTATAAAATTATCAATTTTCATCTGAAAAATCATCAATCTTCTCTACTTGAGAATTAAACAGCAATTGGAAATTACCTCACTGAATTTGGAAAGCAACTACTTTTGAAGTTTAAAGGTCAAAGGTCAACTCAAGGTCACTCTTCTAAAATAATCACTTTTCATATGAAAAATCATCAATTTTAATCGGATTGACCCGAGCTTTGATTAGGATCGTCAATTTAAATCTTAATGCAATTGTTACATATTTATGTGAATGTATGTGAATTACCATTCAGGTCTTTGCTTATCCTGTGTAGTAGATTAAGGGTTGTTGTGGTTGGAGGGTCAGGAGCCCTTCTGAAAAAGTGTCCGGAAACGGAAGTGACCGGAAACGGAAGAGGAAAAGACACGAGGAAGAAAAGCGACGAGTATTCTTCTTCCTCGCCCCGCTCCGACGAAAGGTGGGATCGACCTTGCGCCGCGTGGAAAAGCGGCGTTCCGAAGCCCGTCTGGCGAGAGGAGTTACCGGGACGTGTACCTACCCGGTGGAGACATCAAGTTGACGTGGGGCCGTGCATCGACCCCGCGTCTGGCACCGTTCGCGGCACCGTCTAAACAGACGCGTACAGGTCGCACGTTGGGGCCTAACACGCCTTGCAAGCGGCGTGGGGCTTTTGGCTTGCTTTACCGTACCCGCTTCGCGTGGCCACGAGGGGCTGCAGCCGCGGTGCCTGGTACGATACCTGCCCGGTGGAAACACGTCCACCCGGGGTTCGTTCAACCGCCCGAGTGCGGCGACGCCGACCAGCATCTTGGTCAGGAGGGGCCCAGAGACATTGTGAGGGGCAGAGACCAAAAGGGGGTCGTGAGTACAGAAGGAGACACACACATATAAGATGGCCATCTTAATCATATAGGGAATTGATTGTGGATTGGGAATTGTTGATGGTTGTTTGTTGTTGATTGCTCGGGGAATATCCGTGATTGTATCATTGAAATTGTATGATATCCTTACCCTGGAAATATATCATTGAACATCCGTTTCTCTTGGGTGGAATTCATAGGGATTGCGTTGCGAAAGCGCATATCTAATACTACTTTCTGGCGAAGGTCCTCTCACGGTCCGGGGGTCACCGAGACCAGGTAGTCACCGAGGGGACCACGTAACAGAATTGGGGGCTCGTCCGGGATCTAAAAGTGTATTTGTATAAAATAATAAAATAATATTTTTATTAATTAAAATTTATTAATTAAGTATTAATTGGTAAATTTTTGGGGGAAATTGGGGTAAAGTCTTGGGTGAAGGTTAACAGGTGTTAACGATAGTCACCATGGCGTTTGTGGCACAGAACTTTGCGGTAACACCGAGTGAGGCACAGTTCCGAGCGTTACTAAAGTCGGACCTCTTGAAATTGGCCAAACATTTTAACTTGGAGGTCCGAACTAATTTGAGGAAGGCAGAGTTGCAGGCCACGGTGATACAATCTATGGTGGGATTAGGAACATGGGACGAGTTAGCCTGGGAGTGGCTACCCGAAGAACCAGAAGATGTTGAGCTCCGGAAACTGGAGTTGCAATTACGGAGCCAGGAACAGATTAAAGAAGAAGAAAGGAAAGCAGAAAAGGAAAGAGCAGAAGAAGAAAGGAAAGCAGAAAAGGAAAGAGCAGAAGAAGAAAGGAAAGCAGAAAAGGAAAGAGCAGAAGAAGAAAGGAAAGCAGAAAAGGAAAGAGCAGAAGAAGAAAGGAAAGCAGAAAAGAAAAGAGCAGAAGAAGAAAGGAAAGCAGAAAAGGAAAGAAAAGAAGAGGAAAGGAAAGCAGAAAAGGAAAGAGCAGAAGAAGAAAGGAAAGCAGAGGAGAGGAGAGAAGAGAAACAAGCAGAGGAGAGGAGAGCTGCAAGGGAACTCGAAGCAGAGGAGAGAAAAGCAGAAAGGGAATTAAAGGAACGGGACATGGAGCTTCAGCAAGAAATCAAATTCAAGGAGCTGGAGTTAATGAGAGAACGGGGAGAGGCACCACCCTTGCTGACGGGGTCGACACCTAACCAGAAAACCTAGGATGTGGGCAGACATGTGAGGCTGGTTCCACCGTTCAGTGAAAAGGAAGTCGCGAAATTTTTTCCACACTTTGAGAAAGTGGCTCGACAATTAAACTGGCCGGAGGAGGCCTGGACCATACTCGTGCAAAGTGTGCTGGTGGGGAAAGCTCAAGAGATTTATTCGGCGCTACCAATGGACCAATGTGCAGATTATGAGGTACTGAAGAAGCACATCCTCAAAGCCTATGAGTTGGTTCCGGAAGCTTACAGGCAAAAATTCAGGAATGCCAGGAAGAGGGAGAGTGAGACCCATGTGGAGTTTGCCAGAGTGAAAGAAAACATGTTTGATCGGTGGTGTGAGTCAAAAGGAGTCGGGAAAGACTTCGAAACATTGCGTGACTTGATCCTGGTGGAGGAATTCCAGCAGTGTGTCCACGAGGACATCAAAGTGTACCTGCAGGAAAAGAAAGTACCAAAGTTGTGGGACGCAGCCACCATGGCAGATGATTATGCCTTAACCCACCGAATAGGGGTCCACCAACCTAACTCCTCGCCTAGACTTCAGCAGGGGAGTTATGGAACACCCGGTGCGGAGAACGACCTTACATGGCGGCGGCCTCGAGATGATTATGGGGACAACTATGATACCCCACCTGTTCGAAATCAGAGGGATGCGGGCCCAAGACAAACTTATAGTTCGGGGGGCCCGAGGCAGACCACGAGTTTTTCCTCCGGGCCTACTTGCGCTTTTTGCAAGAAACCTGGACACTTGATGTCCAGTTGTTACCGCATGAAAAGGGAAGACCCAGAGCGGAGTCCGACTATTACGACTCCAAATGCAATGGCCATTGTGAGAAATCGCCATCAAAAGGGTTACCAACCATTTATTTCAGAGGGGTTTGTGTCACGGGATGGAGCCTCGACTAACCGGAAACCGGTTAGGATATTGAGGGACACAGGGGCACATCAATCTTTAATGCTTGAAGGCATTTTGCCATGGTCCGAGGAGACGGCAACGGGGGATAGTGTTCGTTTACAGGGGATCGGGGGCGGTGTTAGTGCTCCCCTTCATGTCATCCATTTGGAGTCCGATTTGGTGTCAGGACCGGTCACCGTCGGTTTACAAGCCACGCTTCCTGTAGAGGGTGTATCTGTGGTTATCGGGAATGATTTGGCCGGGGGTCAAGTTTATGGTAACCTGAGGGTTGGTAAAGAGCCCAGCAGGGAAAATAACAACACACCAGCTCGGGATGGCGACAAAAGTGCCAAGTTATTTGTAGGGGGACTGAACTTCAAAACAGAGGAAGAAGTTCTGACCTCTGTCTTCAACAGATATGGGCCGCTGGTGGAAGTGCGGTTGGTAAGAGACTGGGAAACGCAACAGTCAAGAGGGTTCGGCTTTGTCACGTTTGCCAGCACAAAAGACGCCAGAGAGGCAGAGAAGAATTGGAATGGCAAGGATTTGGAGGGTCGGACCATAACAGTAGGGAAGGCATTTCGTAGGCGCCGAGAGGTCTACAGGAGAGGACAACTGGGCGGTAGTTTTGGTGGTGGCCACAATCAATATTATTATGGAGGCTCCCTGAGTTACGGCCACTCCCGAAGGAAGGATTGGCAAAGTAGTGGCCGAGAAGGAGACCGCTATTCATGGGACTACAGGGACAAGTGGTCCCACCCTAATTATTAGGGAAGTTCTGAGAAGTTGAAGCACTGAATGCGGTGGAGCCGCCGAGCCAAGATTCCTACACGGATTAACCGTGAACGCCGTTCCTAAAGGCGTCCATGTAGTGAACTTTCATGCACGGACTAACCGTGAACTCCACGTTCCTCAAGGCGCCCATGTAGAGAACTTTCCTGCACGGACTAACCGTGAACTCCACGTTCTTAAAGGCATCCATGTAGTGAATACTCGGCTTGGCCTCCCAGAAAAAGTGCTATCGAGTGGCTTAACTTTGGATCTTTGATCAACCCCTTAACCTTCATTCACAAGAAACTGACGGTCAAAGTCAGAGGGTCAGGAGATGGAGTTTGATTTGGCAGGGACAATGTCGTTGCTGGTGCTTAGTCCAGAGTGAGTAATCTGGAGGGGTTGTGGTGAAATTTTGGTTGCTTTATTTTTAAGTGATAACTGTGCCCGGGGGGAACTGATAATGTGGGGGGGTTGAGTTATCTGGTTTGTTTCTCCAAATTGGCCGGCAAAGAAAGTTTTCGCGGGGTTCAAACTTTCTTTCTTGAAGGGGGGGAGTGTTACATATTTATGTGAATGTATGTGAATTACCATTCAGGTCTTTGCTTATCCTGTGTAGTAGATTAAGGGTTGTTGTGGTTGGAGGGTCAGGAGCCCTTCTGAAAAAGTGTCCGGAAACGGAAGTGACCGGAAACGGAAGAGGAAAAGACACGAGGAAGAAAAGCGACGAGTATTCTTCTTCCTCGCCCCGCTCCGACGAAAGGTGGGATCGACCTTGCGCCGCGTGGAAAAGCGGCGTTCCGAAGCCCGTCTGGCGAGAGGAGTTACCGGGACGTGTACCTACCCGGTGGAGACGTCAAGTTGACGTGGGGCCGTGCATCGACCCCGCGTCTGGCACAGTTCGCGGCACCGTCTAAACAGACGCGTACGGGTCGCACGTTGGGGCCTAACACGCCTTGCAAGCAGCGTGGGGCTTTTGGCTTGCTTTACCGTACCCGCTTCGCGTGGCCACGAGGGGCTGCAGCCGTGGTGCCTGGTACGATACCTGCCCGGTGGAAACACGTCCACCCGGGGTTCGTTCAACCGCCCGAGTGCGGCGACGCCGACCAGCATCTTGGTCAGGAGGGGCCCAGAGACATTGTGAGGGGCAGAGACCAAAAGGGGGTCGTGAGTACAGAAGGGGACACACACATATAAGATGGCCATCTTAATCATATAGGGAATTGATTGTGGATTGGGAATTGTTGATGGTTGTTTGTTGTTGATTGCTCGGGGAATATCCGTGATTGTATCATTGAAATTGTATGATATCCTTACCCTGGAAATATATCATTGAACATCCGTTTCTCTTGGGTGGAATTCATAGGGATTGCGTTGCGAAAGCGCATATCTAATACTACTTTCTGGCGAAGGTCCTCTCACGGTCCGGGGGTCACCGAGACCAGGTAGTCACCGAGGGGACCACGTAACAGAATGGACAATTTCATGTATCCATGGCAACCTTTTTTTTCAGGGAGGGGGAATGATTTTGGAAGTATCGTGCTCTGCATGACGTCTTTCTTGTTTATTTATTTATTTATTACTTATCACATATCAATACGAATATTTGTTGTCGTTAGGATGCGCAGAGAAAATTAATCATCATGATATGCTTATGTGTAACACTGGAGAGGTAGGTTGAAGCAAATATGGAAGGTAATCTAAATGATCCAATAAATGGACAATCCAATAATTCGTAAATATGCAATTGCCAAGCAGTAATGTGCATGCATGGAGATAATTACTAATTAACTAATTATTACATCCATACGTAAGGAATAAAATTAATCTGTGGTCAAGGTTAAAATCTGTGTTTTAATGGGATAATCAAATTCATACAAAGTGACGTTTTGCCCTGTTCTCTCAAAAGTATGGATTGTGCTCCATGTTCCGATCAAGTTTCCAGGTCAGTTCGTCGGAGGAATTTGGGATTTGTCTGCCACGTGATTGAGTTCACCAAATGCAAAGCAGGAAGTTTGAAAGGAAACGGTCAGAAATATTCTTGCAATGTGTAGAAGTCAAGCTATTAACGAAAGGAGAGGAGAGACGTTGGAAGAATGTTCAAAAAATGTAAATTTGATGAAACACATCCAAAATATTCCATTGGAATAAAGGAAGGTTTTTTGAAAGATAGCAATGGAGAGAGCAAGGATGTATTGGCCTTGTGCAGAATAACTAATGTTTGTTGAGAAATATTAATGCATTTATTCAAGGGCCTTTAAAGAGTCTTGGCACCAGCTGCAGAAATACTTTTGAACTTCCCAGCAAATGTTTCACATCGTCCCTTTGATGTGTTCCGACGCTACATTCGTGGATCATATCGAAGGCAATATGTGCTGCTTCCAGGATTCCTGCAACCTTCGCTGCTCCTCGTTTGCGGTTTAAGGACGTACGCGCCTTTGAGTCAAAGCCCTCATCTGTCCTGGAGCCAGTCTGCACGCCCAAGATCGATGTTTAAATATTACATAAATATTGCTGCATTGTTTGAAACACTTCGCAAAAGGAATCCCAGAACTTGCTCGACCTTCGGGGAGGACATGTCGCTGACCAATCAGATGACTGGTTTCATGAATGGGACTGTACTTGTTCTGCTTTCGTGTATGCAGCACCTGAATGGCGGTAACATAATTAGCTGCTGTGCCGCTGATGCAGTGCCCCCCGTAGGTTAAAGCAGGTATTTGGAAGTTGACCAGCGTGCCAGCAATAGCTCGCGTACGCTTCACGAAGGACAACAACGTGGGATCCATAAGTTCCACCAAGGAATCCTCATTCATCCAAAAAATACCTGTTCATCCAAAAGTCTTCAAAAATATAAATATTATAAATACAGTATATATATATATGAAATACATTTAAAAAAAAGTTAATCCAAAACAGTCTTCAAAAATATAAATATTATAAAATATATATATACAGTATATAAAAAAAAAAGAAAGAAAAAGTTAATCCAAAAACAGTTCAAAAATATAGATATTATAAATAAATAAATATATATATATATACAGTATATATATATATATATATATATATATATATATATATATATATATATATATCTGTGCAGCGTCTGTCCTGTGTTGTGTTGTGTTGTCCTGTGTTGTCACTGAACTACTTTCTCATACTTTTGTGAAATCGTACCAAACTTCTGGTATGCACATATCTCTCCCGTCATTATGTCCTAAGGGTATTTTTTTTTTTAATTTCCAATTTATTTATTTTATTTTTTTGGGAATTTTTTGGGGAATTTTTTTTTTCCAACTTCAATTGTTTATAAAATGTGATATCACGTATATTACAAATACATTTGTGCAAAATA
>NC_136271.1:59674021-59754021 GCF_964187855.1 Myxine glutinosa | reverse complement strand
TGCACATCTCCAAACTTTATTGCCGCTTCCTCTGGAGATGGTCCGTCAACTCGACAATGCTGTTTGTCATGGAGTGGTGGCTTTACGAAATCACGGCATGAAACAGCGTGCTATTGCTCGGCAGTAAGGCATCACTCAAGGTCAGGTGTCAAAGATCCTGAAACGAAATGGTCAGAGGGGTGTCCCTACTCCAATACCGAGGCTAGGACGTCCCCACAGAACCACAAGGAGGGATGATCGCCAGCTGCACCGGTTAGTCCGCAATGGCCGTACCAAGTCAGCTAATCGGCTTAGGGCTGAGTGGCAACTGACAAATGTGCCTGTATCCAGAAGGCCAGTCAACCAACGACTGGTTCAAGCAGGCTATCATGCCAGGCGTCCCCTGAGAAAGCCATGCCTGACCAGACAACACCGCCAGCACCGATTGCAGTGGGCCAGAGAGCACCGTCAATGGCAGCCAGGACACTGGAATCACGTGATCTTCAGTGACGAGTCTAGATTTCTGGTCTATCGTCAAGATGGCCGCGTCCGAGTGCGCAGACAAGTGCATGAAGCCCACAGCGAAAATTGTACAGTGCCAAGCGTCCAAGCTGTAGGTGGTGGGGTGACCGTTTGGGTTGCTTTTCATGCAGGGGGCAAAACTGACCTGGTTGTTCTGAATGGAAACCTGAACCAGTTCAAGTACAGGGTCATTCTGGAAGAAACATTGCTTCCATTTGCTCGTGCAGCCTTTCGATGAAACTTTGTCTTCCAAGATGACAATGCACGGCCTCATCGTACTCGCATGATCAAACACTTTCTTGCTGACCGTGGTGTAGAGCATATGGAGTGGCCTGCCATGTCCCCGGATATGAATCCGATAGAGAACTTGTGGGCAGAATTAACGCGTCAAATCGACCACTTGGACCAGCAGCCGTCCTCTGTGCGTGAATTGCAGCAACTATTGTCACTGCATGGCAAGCGATTCCTATCCAAACCTTGGCAAATCTCGTGAACAGCATGCCTCAACGTGTACGTGCTCTCCTGAATGCTCGTGGGGGTTACACGAAGTACTGAACTGTAATTTTACTGTCCGTAATCCCAGTCGTAATTTAACTTTTGTTTTTGTTTAAAAATTTTTTGGCTAATGTGCAAAATAAAGAGATACTTCTGGAACGAACTTCTGTACGTTCTGGAAAACGTACAGAAGTTTAACACAGCAGTGTCCATGAATCGAGTTCGATATCAGTTTACATCACTTTCAAGGATCAATTTATTTGTTTTGAAATGTCAAATGTGGTTTTTGTTTCTTTTAAAGGTCACATTAACAAAATCTAGAATAATTTCAACATAATTCCAATGAACTTTTGGTTCTAAGACATCTTGAAAAGTAAGTTCACCCCCACAAAAAAAAATATTCCATATTAAATGCCAAGTCTGTATATATATATATATATATATATATATAGACATATTGTTGTGGATTTGAGAATTGCTGTGTTTTTTAAAATTGTAGTGTAATGAATTGTTGTAAAAATCACCCTCCATGTTGTGTGTAAAGGTCAAAGGTCGTCCCTTAGTTAGGCCATATACAATCACGTAGCAAATCATTAAAGGTGGGCGCGATTCGGAAAAATTTAAGTCCGCTTACCGCTTATCCGCTCCGCCAGCCCGTGTAGTCCGATTCGCTTATCCGCTTCAGCGGCCGAAAATCTTAGTCCGCTTACCGGTTATCCGCTTATCCGCTTCGAGCGCTTCGACGTTTTTAAAGCGATTTTTGACGTTTCTAAAGGGAATTTAATGCTTTTTAAGCCTAAATAGCCATTTCTAACTACTACAAAGACAAACAAAGCTTTTACGATCGAAAATATAAATTTTTATTTAAATAAAATTTATTCTAAATTTATTGAAATAAAGTTTTCCACTCGACTCTACTCTACTCTACAGTTAATTTAAATATAATTTTAATATATGCAAGTTACATTAATGAAAAATCAATTTGCCCGTCCTTTCTTTGACAAGAGAGTCTACTAGTCAACAGACTAGCAGTCTGTTGACTAGTCCTCGTCTTCCTCCTCCACCTCGTGGGCCTTCTTGAGGATTTGGAGGTTGCCCTTCATGAAGACGAGGGCCTCGAAGTTCGGTGCAGCCAGGGCCGACCTCTTAGGCCTGAGGATGTCCGACCCGTAGCTGAACACGCGCTCGACCGAGGCAGAGCTCGGGAGCGGCGTGTTATGCCTGAGAAACAGAGTTACCCAAGCATCACGGAACTCGAGCGGGAAGAGATTGGGTGAGAGCCGAGTTGTTAGGGTTTCACTTATTATTCACTTAAATAAATATTCACAATTCTAGAGTAACGGCTCAGGCTAACAGCTGATTTGGCGAATCGCGATGCGCTTTAATTTTTCGGTAGTCTGCTTACGCTTATCCGCTTCGGTTTCCGGGGGTTGTTCCGATTCGCTTATCCGCTTCGAAAACGTTAGTCCGCTGCAGCAGATAAGCGGATAAGCGGTCTTTCAAAGCGGACCGCCCACCTTTGCAAATCATAGATCTCCCTGTTCAATAGTTATCTCATTATTATGTGTATTAGTTTAAGGCTCTGTTCCCACTAGTTGACACTGCATTGCACCAAATGAAATAAGGTAGAATCCCCTTTCAATTGCCACCAAAACGCAATTGCCGGCAGCGTTCGCTGCCCTTTGGCTGGGGCTCGCTCGAATCGCCCCAAAACCTCCATTACGCACGCGGTCAAGTTGGGAAAGAAAGGCGTGTCTCCACCTCGTCATCAGAGGGTGGGGCCAGGAGAGCCCCTACAACCAACCAAGCACGAGGGGTTTGGCTTGAGAGGGCGGAGGAAGAACAATCGGGGAGGTTCGCGAAGGTTAGAGGGTGTGGCCGATATAACCCGCGGCGGGACGCCCCCACCTCAAATGAGTCCTGGGAGAGCACGCGACGTCCCCACGGCGGCACGAAGAGACGATTGAGGAAAGATAGAGATGTGAGGGGGTGCCTGTATTGCAGCAATAGGCCGAGACCCTCTAGGCCCTATTGCCGGTCGGTGAGACGCGAGGCCGTTTTTGCCGGGTTTTCGCCTCGAGCCTGGAGCGTGAACCGCGAGCGTGGACCTCAACGCCTGAACCATCTGCCCCAGACCTTCCTCCCGGACCACCTGCCTGGACCCTTCGCTCCACCCATTCCTGCCATAACATCCTTTTGTGTACGTGAGTTTGTTCTGTGTGTCTTGTCCCTGGGAATAAGTTAAGCCTGTTTAGATAAGTTAATATTTGCACTGTGTCTCCTTCCATTCTTTCAGTCTTTATTTTATTATCCTTCCTTCTCCTTGGTTTCTTTGGTCTTGTAAATAGTAGAAATAAATCATATTTGTATTTCCTACCTTGGTTCTTCTTCTTCTTCTTGACATCCGTTCGTCTTTGTCTTTTCCCCATTGAAAACCTGTGGCACGATTTGGCCAACGTTCAAGAATCGGGTCTAGTCCTTGTTTATAGTTAATGCCGCGGTTGCTAAAACCGCTCGGCAATTAACATCTGTCCGCGGTACGAACGGGGCTGCGCACCTGCCTTTCCGGAGGTAGCTGTGTAGCACAGGAGCGGAGACGGCCAGTGAAAATAGAAGGGGGGCTTAACCCCCCCCCCCCCCCTAAGGGGAGTGCCGTACTCCGGTTCCGTAACAATATATATATATATATATATATATATATATATATATATATATATATATATATATATATATATCAAAGTGAATCCAATACAGTCTTAAAAAATAGAAATATTATAAATAAAAAATATATATACATAAATATATATATAAATATTTTTTTAAAGTTCATCCAAAACAGTCTTCAAAAATATATATATTATAAAAATATACATATATATATAAAATATATTGAAAAAAAAAGAAAAGTCAATCCAATACAGTCTTCAAAAATATAAATATTTAAAAAAATTAATATATTCATAAATATATATATAAATATTTTTTTAAAGTTCATCCAAAAGTCTTCAAAAATAAAAATATTATAAAAAAATATATATATAAAATATATAAAAATATTTTAAAAAGTTAATCCAAAACAGTCTTCAAAAATATAAATATTATAAAAATATACATATATAAAAAAATATATAAATATTTTTTTAAAAATCCAAAAATAGGAATCCATCCAAAAGTGTTCTCCATCTCTATTCTGCAGAGCCATAAATTTTTCAATTTTTCACATCTAATTCGGTACATTTTTGTTTGAGCTTTTACAATAGCAAATGTGTATCACGCACAAACTTTTTTGCTGAGAGGCATAAGATATCAGCTTATTCTTTATCAATTAAATTTTACGATTGTTCATTTGCGAGATTCAACTCAATTTGTCTCAGTAATAAAATCGACGCTCGAGGCATTTCACGACTACTCACAACAATTAAAAACTGGGACACGATTCGGAAGTTTTGAATTTCGGTTTGACACTCGTGGGTCGACGTGATAATGGGCCAGGATGCTTATTCTTCTTCTTTAATTGCTCCATATATTCTCAATATTCTCATATTGTGACGTCACCCCAGGTGAACAATTCTGACACAAGTCTTTTCGGCATTTAGCAAGGACTGACGTTTGGCTGTCCTGGGAATTTGTAATTTGTTCAGGGTGCAGGCGATAACTCGCCTACTCTTCGTGTAAAACACCATGGGATCTTCAACGTCCACCAAGTATGCTGGCAGATGGATACTTCAATTTAATGTCTTCATAATGGTCTTCGCACACATTGATGCTTCACCCGGCACGTGATACACCAAGATGGCAGTTTATAGCTGGTCCCAGATCTGAACCCAGGCTAGACAGTTTAGAGGAGAGTGTGCACACCTCTGGCCATCCTCCCAGCAGTTTGTAGGCCATATGCATAATATGTACAATAAAACTGTGGATTATATGACTCCTCCCTACATACTTTTTCCCATTTTAACCCTTTCTAACTTACCTGGCCTGCTACCCTTCTTTCCCATTTCTCGGTCCCCCTCAACAACCCTTCGATCACCCCTTTTTACCACCAAGTTCCTTTTTGTACACCGCTCCTTTCCTTTTCCATCTCCAAGCGCTGGATGACGTCGTCACCCGGCATCGGAGGGGGCCCAGTGATGCGTGCTGAAAGGGAGTACACAGTTTTCACTCCTGTTTCTTTCTTTCTGGTTTTCTTGTTTGTTTGTTTGTTTGTTTGTCCGGGCGATATCTGAGCCATCCTTTGAGCGAGGAAGCTGAAAATTGGACATGCCAATGACCAAGTGATTTGGATGTAAATGGTACTGTTGATTTATCGATGAATTGATTAATCCATTCCAAAGCCAGTCGCCGACTGGGCATCCTCAGTCGTGCGAAATCCTTCCTTGGCACACCTGAGCTCCTCACCACATACAAGGCTTTCATACGCAGCTCAATGGAATACTGTTCCCCCCTCTGGGCCGATGTTCCTGCCTCACACCTAGCTCGTCTTCACGCTGTTGAAACCAAAGCTTTCAGAATCATTGAAATCTCCTACGACAAAGCTAACTCCGACGGCCTTTCACTCACTCACCGCAGGCAGGTTGGTGGTCTTTCTCTCTTCTACCGACTCCTCTCCGGCCTTGCTCCCCCAGCTCTCTCTGTGCTCTGTCCCCCAAATATTCCTACAGGTCGCACAAGATCTGCCAGCAACCCTCTTATGGTTAAACTGCTAAAATCTAGGCTCTCTGCTCACCTTCACTCTTTCATTCCTCTTTTCTCCCGCCTCTGGGACAAACTCCCCCACTCCCTTCAATCCCACTCCACCCTCCAGGACTTTAAAACAGCTGTTCACCACCATCTCTTATCTTCCCCCATCCAAAACCTTGATCTTTTCTACCCCCGCTAATTCAACCCAGATCCACTTTTTTGAAATTCCAACTTCTTTCCTGGAAGTCCTTGCAGTGTCCATATGTTTTATACCTCTCCCACCTCCCCCCAAGCCCTCTCCCTCCCACAGTTCTCTCGATGTCCCTGCTCTCAAATGTTCTGTTTGTGTCCTTCCCCCTCTCTCCCCATCTTGTCTGCCACTCCCCTTATTTTGTGTTTTATGTGTCGGTTTGGCTTTTTGTGTGATTAATGTTAGCTCTTTCACGAGACTCGATCTTGTATCCAAAAAAAAATAATCAATTAATTATATATATATATATATATATTTATTCATTCATTCCTTTATATATACTAGGGCATGCCCGTACTATATATAAGCTAGGACGTGCCCGTACGTGGGTGCCCGTTCCTTGCCAAAAAAAAAAAAAAAAAAAAATTTGTGTAGGGGTGTGTGTGTGTAAACATCCTAGGGCGTGCCCGTACGTGGGTGCAAAAAAACATGCGTGCAAACAACAACAACAAAAAAAAACTTTGAAACCACGTGGCAGTAACGACCACAGAACCCCCCCCCCCCCTCTATTTACATGAATGGTTTGGTCCATTCGCAACGACCACAGAACCCCCCCCCTCTATTTACATGCAATGGTTTGGTCCATTCGCAACGCCAAAGCGAACGGCGAACGGCTAAATCGCCATAGCTCGGTAAGTACTTGTCCGATTAATTTCAAACCTTGAAAAGGCACATCCTCGGGTCCCCAGCAATATACCTGGCAAGTTTAAAGTATATCGGACCCGTGGTTGTCGAGAAACAGCGGTCACAGACAAACACACACACACACAGGCACACACACACACACACACACACACACACACACACACACACACACACACACACACACAGAGATTGCTGGAATTATAGATATATATATATATATATATATATATATATATATATATATATATATTTATATTTACGGATATATATGCATATTAGGGCTTAGCGATTGGGGTGCCGGCTTGGGATACCAAGGATCCTGGGGTTCGAATCACGGTCGATCGCTGAATTAACACCAGGGGAGTTGACTCAGCCTGTCATCCTTCGGAGGTCAGCAAATTGAGTACCAGTTCACTGGTAATTCCCTGTGGGTCGCAAGAGGCGACTAACAGGGTTGGCGGCAGGAATGGCATCCGGCTGTAAAACATTGCTTCAAAAAGGGGGCCACGGTGCCCGAAAAAGGCCAACCCCCGCTCTGCGGGGAAAAGATGGCCTCCAAAGGTGGTTCATTCATTCAATCGATTAATTATTTAATTATTCAATTAATTTAGTAGTTAATTACTTTTCAAAAAAATTCACATTCGGATGAAATGGTGGTGGTTTAGGTATTCTACTAGCCAATTGATTAATAAAATAATGATTTTACCATCATTATTTATTTATTTTAATTATCAATCACTTATTTATTTTCTTTCTCATCTAGGCAATATCTCAGGCACCTTTTGAGCTAGGAAGCTGATATTTGGACATGACAATGACCAAGTGATTTGGCTGTAAAGAGTATTTTGGATTTATTGATTAATCAATTATTATGTAATTAATTATTCGATTCATGACTGAATTTTTTTTAACTTGCAGATTTGGATGAAGCACTGGTATTTTAGGTATGCCATTAGCCAATTCATTAATAAATTAATTATTTTTGATTATTATTTGTTTATTTTAATTATGCAATTAATCAATTAATCAATTAATGTACACGGTTCTCTCTTAATTCTGTTTCATGTGCTGCATGGTGGCATTGCCGGGCACCGAAGGCACCGTGGCAATGTCGTGTGCTGGAGGATATGTTATTTACTTATTTAGCATGGAGGAGGTGTACTTTGAATGTAGCTCGACTTGTCCCAATTCGTTTTTCTCCAGCTCACCGACACTTTTCTTCTCCGTGTTTGTATAACATGTAAATGACCTCCAATAAAGGAATTTAAAAAGGAACCTCAATGAGAGAACCAATTCTGTTTCATCCATCGACAGCAATCCTACACCTCCATCATTACACTGCCCCCACAGATTGCAGGCTGAGCCAAAAATCTGTCCGGATTGAAGACCCATTATTACCCCTCTTTTCTTATTTTTCAAGTGGAGGCTTTTTGCAGAAAGCAGAATGTCCATCCTGGCTTAAGTGAAGCCTTTAAACTCCACAAACATGTTGCAAAATAATAGGATTTCCATCTTTTCTGCAAAACAACTTCCAAAATGGAATGCAAAATACAATTTCAAAATTGCTATCAATAAAATTGAAAGGGCAGGATAGCCGAGATGTGTACACATTCGTCTATGTGCTGTCTATCCTGGGTTTGAATCTTGTCCGAGCCATAAACTACCAGCCTGGTGTTTCAGTTGCAGGGCGGTCCATCAATGCGTGAACCATCCAACGGATCGACTTTAAGGTGTGGAGGACCGTCTCACTGCAGTGGGGGCATTGCTTGACGTTAAAAGACCCCACAGTTTCTTTTTGCAAAAAGCAGGTGAGTTATCACCAGCACCCTAAATAAATTACATATCCCTTCCACCTTCAGTCGAACATCAGGTCCGGCCAGTCATTCCCAGAAAGACCTGGGCTAGAACCGCTCCCATTGGCCGACCACACAAGGTCAGAATAATTGGGAACATTAAAAGAAGAAGGTATATAAATCATCCTGCAGATGTGATGAACTCACTGTTTGGAAAGATAAATAACCAACTTGATGTAGATTGATAGTGATGCCAATGGAGTTTCAAAAGTTTTTTGGGAGTTTCAAAACAACCTCTCATCTTATACTCTAACCTCCAAAAGTAAAGCCACTGCAAATATGATAGGAACAAAATAAATAAATAAAATAAATAAAGGTCGGAATAAAACAAAAGGGAATGTGTCCGCTGTTCGAAGTGCTCCGTGGTATTGTCCAAATGCATTCTGGGTCCTTCTTTCTGTTCATTGCATTTTGTCCATGACAGAAATAATGTAATGGGGGCAGAATGCACTTCCCTCCAACCCTGGAGGATTTGCAGTCCTGGTGATTCCCCAATGATCAGACTAGTACAGGATTCAACGAGGCAAGGAGGGATATTGAAGGCATTTTACATTTCCGCCACAGATACACAATTTGTATCCATGAAATGACTACCATTTATTGGACGGTTTATCCTTTATATTTATTTTCTTCCTGTGCCAAACAAAGCACAGTGGTGAGGATGCAGGCAGTGGTGAGGATGCAGGCAGTGGTGAGGATGCAGGCAGTGGTGAGGATGCAGGCAGTGGTGAGGATGCAGACAGTGGTGAGGATGCAGGCAGTGGTGAGGATGCAGGCAGTGGTGAGGATGCAGGCAGTGGTGAGGATGCAGACAGTGGTGAGGATGCAGGCAGTGGTGAGGATGCAGACAGTGGTGAGGATGCAGGCAGTGGTGAGGATGCAGGCAGTGGTGAGGATGCAGGCAGTGGTGAAGGTGCAGGCAGTGGTGAGGATGCAGACAGTGGTGAGGATGCAGGCAGTGGTGAGGATGCAGGCAGTGGTGAAGGTGCAGGCAGTGGTGAGGATGCAGACAGGGGTGAGGATGCAGGCAGTGTTGAGGATGTAGGCAGTGATGAGGATGCATGCAGTGGTGAAGGTGCAGGCAGTGGTGAAGGTGCAGGCAATGGTGAGGATGCAGGCAGTGGTGAAGGTGCAGGCAATGGTGAGGATGTAGGCAGTGGTGAAGGTGCAGGCAATGGTGAGGATGCAGGCAGTGGTGACGATGCAGGCAGTGGTGACGATGTAGGCAGTGGTGAAGGTGCAGGAAATGGTGAGGATGTAGGCAGTGGTGAAGGTGCAGGAAATGGTGAGGATGTAGGCAGTGGTGAAGGTGCAGGCAATGGTGAGGATGCATGCAGTGGTGAAGGTGCAGGCAATGGTGAGGATGTAGGCAGTGGTGAGGATGCAGGCAATGGTGAGGATGCAGGCAGTGGTGAGGATGTAGGCAGTGGTGAAGGTGCAGGCAGTGGTGAGGATGTAGGCAGTGGTGAGGATGTAGGCAGTGGTGAGGATGTAGGCAGTGGTGAGGATGTAGGCAGTGGTGAGGATGTAGGCAGTGGTGAAGGTGCAGGCAGTGGTGAGGATGCAGACAGGGGTGAGGATGCAGGCAGTGTTGAGGATGTAGGCAGTGATGAGGATGCATGCAGTGGTGAAGGTGCAGGCAGTGGTGAAGGTGCAGGCAATGGTGAGGATGCAGGCAGTGGTGAAGGTGCAGGCAATGGTGAGGATGTAGGCAGTGGTGAAGGTGCAGGCAATGGTGAGGATGCAGGCAGTGGTGACGATGTAGGCAGTGGTGAAGGTGCAGGAAATGGTGAGGATGTAGGCAGTGGTGAAGGTGCAGGAAATGGTGAGGATGTAGGCAGTGGTGAAGGTGCAGGCAATGGTGAGGATGCAGGCAGTGGTGAAGGTGCAGGCAATGGTGAGGATGTAGGCAGTGGTGAGGATGCAGGCAATGGTGAGGATGCAGGCAGTGGTGAGGATGTAGGCAGTGGTGAAGGTGCAGGCAGTGGTGAGGATGCAGACAGTGGTGAGGATGCAGGCAGTGGTGAAGGTGCAGGCAGTGGTGACTCATGAGCGTGCAGGCAGGGTCGAGGGTGGAGCAAGTGAGATAGGAAGGAACGAGGCCAAGGAGAACAGTTTTTGTTTGTGATTAAACTATTAAATATGTAGACCCTTCATTTGGCGGAAAGGATTTGAGATATAGAGTTGTTTGTTTTAAAGCAGAAGCAATAAGAGATGTTGCAAGAAGGTTAAAATACATGGTATCATGTCATGGCAGGAAGACCTTGGTTGTGGTGCACGTAGGAGCAAATGATATGGGGAATGTTTACCAGAAGGATTTGAAAAAATAGGTACGGGATGTTGGGTAGCCGACTAAAAGCAAAGCAGGTAATATTTTCTGGTATTCTTCCCAGATTAGCAAAGAGAATATAATTTATGTGTAGAGTGATAGATGTCAACCTATGGTTGGAAGAATGGTTCATGCAGTAATGTTTTATGTCGAGAAAGCAGTGGGAATCATTTTGGGGGTAAAGGGAGCGTTTCCAGAATTCTGGTGACACGCAAAACAGAAATGGGGGTATTGAGGATTTTTGTTTTAGGCTTCAGGGTGTTGGCCGGGCTGTAAAGGAAGCAACTACAATTGATGTCATGATTGTAAGGCCAAATAGCAGAAAAGAATTACAGGAAAGGAAAGTTTAAAAAAGAATATCCGCTGCTTGTAGCATCATTGCTGGGAGTGCCGCTGATGCAGTGCCCCGTTTCCAGTGAGCTGGTACTCATTTTGCCGACCTCGAAGGATGACAGGCTGAGTCAACCCCACTGGCATTATTATTTAACAACAGTTACAAAAGGAGCTTAAACTCAAAACCCGAAGATCTTAAGCCAGCCACCTTAACTGTGTTAAACCAACGCCAGGCATATGGAAGAGCTTAAAGCCAAAGTAAATAGCGAGGAATATTATATAGGTGTAGTAATTAAAGGAGGATTCTGGGGAGGATATTGTATGATCCTGGATCGTGGGGAGGATATTGCATGCAGACGATCTGGCTGTTGTGGCGAAGCGTGGGCGGGAGTTGCAGGAAGTACCGGTGGAGTGGAGGGAGGAATTTGAGAAACATGGGATGAAAATGAGAATGGAGAAGATGGGGGTGATGTGGGTTTGGGTGCAGAGAAAATAAATGAATATCAAGTTAGAGGGGAAAGAGATCAGACAAAGAAATAGGTTTGAGTATCTGGGTGGAACAGTGACCGGGGATGGTAAGTCAGAGTCAGAGGTGCGGAGGAGGATTCAGGTGGGTGTGAATGCATGGAGGAGAGTGGAGGGAGTAATGGCAGAGAGAAGATTTCAAGGAGATTGAAAGGAAGGGTTGGAATGTCGTGTGTAAGACCGGCCTACCTTTACGGTCTGGAGACGGTGGCAACAGAGGCTGCAGGTTTGCAAGAACAACTGAGTCAGGAGGATTGCGGGAGTGAAGAGGATGGATAGAAGGAGAATGGATGAAAGGAAGGAGGATATTGGTGTGCAGATGAGCGCGATGGGGAGATTGGTGAAATGCCGGCTGAGATGGGCTGCACATTTGGTGTGGATTTCCTAGATCTAGTCCAGCATTGGTTTTACACCTAGTTTGTAGATAGGCCCACGAGGGGAGTGCAGTGTTAGACCTCCTTTTATATACCACAATCCCAATATGGTGGAGGAGGTGGAGGTAGGGGAGCATTTAGGATCAAGTGACCATAACATAGTGTGTGCAAGGATTCCGTTAAGAGTTAGAGTTCAGGATAGTAGAGGATTTAAGGCTATTAAATTTCAGGAATGCAAACATTGAGGGTACGAGGAGTGAGTAGAGTGATGCAGATTGGGAGAGGCTAACAAGAGGACAATCAGCATCCGGGAAATGGGAAACCTTCATGGAGCAAATGTGTAGAGTGCAGCATAAGTGCATTCCAATGAGGTGTAAAACTAGAGGAAGAAAGAGACCAGGCAGGTTGAGCAGATAGGAAAGCAATGCCATTAAGGAAATGCAGAAGGCATTTATCAGGTTCAAAATAACAAAACTGAAGTCAACGCCATATCACTAGAGGAGTCAGATAAGGTCTGCTACCTTGGAGGTGTCCTCTCTCAAAATGCAATGATTGATGACAAAGTGACATCAAGACACGGTGAAGCATGTGTGTCCTTTGGAAGATTGACACGTCACCTTTGGCATGAACGTGGCATTTGCCTGGGCACCAAGATCAGTGTCTATCGCACTGTTGTCTTGACGACACTCCTGTACGGATGCCAATGTTGGACACCCTATCGTCGCCATATCAAAGGCCTTGATCAATTGCATATGCGATGCCTTTGCAAGATTCTTAGCGTCACCTGGCGAGACAGAATACCTAACACATCAATCCTAGACCACTTTCATATCCAAGCAATTTAGTATTTCCTGATGCAAGACCAGCTTCGCTGGTCAGGACAACTCACATGCATGGAAGACCATAGAATCCCAAGAGAGCTTTTCTATGGACAACTTAAATTTGGTAAACGGTCACGTGATGGAGAAAGAAAGCGCTATAAGGACATCCTTAAGTCTACACTCATGTCTTGTGCCATCCCAGTTTTCACCTGGGAACATCAGGCCACAAACAGGTCAGCTTGGCGTAACATTTGCCGCAAAGGCCTAGACCACTTTGAATGTGGGAGACTTGCTATCGAGAGACACCGGAGGCAAGAAAGGAAAACCTGCCAACGTCCATCTCCACAAATGCCAGTCTATTCCTGCGATGTTTGTGGTAGACGTTGTGGGTCCCGCATTGGACTATGCAGACATTGCACAACAGGTCACAGTGGAGGAAGTAAAGAGCAGATGGAAAAGCTCTGGGACAGATAATATCTGGTGAGGGAAGGGCCCAAGAGTTTTGAGGGAGCTGTCAGAGTAGATAAGCAAGATGTTCATTGATATCTTAAACAACTCATTTGAATCAGGACAGGTACCCGAGGATTGGAGAGTACCGAATGTAACTGTTACGGAGAGGAATTGGAGAACTACAGATGTGTTCGTTTAACTTCAGGAGTAGGGAACATTAATTAGGGATCAGATGGGGAACCATTTAAATAAATTCAAACTAATGAAAGATAGCCAGCATGGACTTACTAAATGGAGATCGTGTTTAACTAACTTATTGGAGTTATATGAGGAAGTTTCTGACTGGGTGGATGAGGGAAGCACAGTGGATGAAGTGTATCTGGGCTTTCAAAGAGATTTAGATGAGGGACCACATATGATGTTGTTAGCAAAGGTGAGGGCTGGGCTTGCGGTGTGGCTGGTAGGGTAACTAACTGGATTGAAAACTGGCTTAGTGATAGGAAGCAAAGAGTAGCTGTGAGTGGGAAGATGTCAGTAATGGGAGGAGGTAAGTAATGGGATCTATAGGGTAAGCCTAAAGAAGAAGGAGTTAGAACAGTAATAAGGTAAGGGTGTTTCGCCCAGAGAGTAGTTATTACAGTGCATTCAGAAAGTATTCAGACCCCTTCACTTTTTCAAATTTTGTTATGTTGCAGCCTTGTGCTGAAATCGTTTAAATTCATTTTTTCCCCTCATCAATCTACACTCAATACCCCATAATGACAAAGAGAAAACAGGATTTTTGTAAGTTTTGCAAATATGTGAAAAAGAAAAAACTGAAATATCACATTTACATAAGTATTCAGACCCTTTGCTATGACACTTGAAATTTAGCTCAGGTGCCTCCCATTTCTCTTGATCATCTTTGAGATGTTTCTACACCTTGATTGGAGTCCACCTGTGGTAAATTCAATTGATTGGACATGATTGGGAAAGGCACACACCTGTCTATAAAAGGTCTCACAGCTGACAATGCATATCAGAGCAAAAACCAAGCCAGGAGGTCGAAGGAACTGCCTGCAGAGCTCAGAGACAGGATTGTGTCGAGGCACAGATCTGGGGAAGCCTACAAAAAATTTCTGCTGCATTGAAGGTTCCCAAGAGCACAGTGGCCTCCATAATTCTTAAATGGAAGAAGTTTGGAACAACCAGGATTCTTCCTAGAGCTGGCCGCCCGGCCAAACTGAGCAATCGGGGGAGAAGGGCCTTGGTAAGAGAGGTGACCAAGAACCCGATGGTCACTCTGGCTGAGCTCCAGAGATCCTGTGTGGAGATGGGAGAAACTTCCAGAAGAACAACCATCACTGCAACACTCCACCGATCTGGGCTTTATGGCAGAGTAGCCAGACGGAGTAGCTCGGTGTGAATGTATTGTTCACCCGATAATTACCGCCCCCCCCTTCCTCCCATCCCCATTGCCTTTCCCAAAAGGAAGAACGGAAAAAATATTTAAGTTATAAGAATTAGAAAAAACTTTTTGTTCAAATGTTTGTTACCTCCGCCACCAAAGGTGGATGGAGGTTATGTTTTCACCCCTATCTGTCCGTTTGTCTGTCCGTTTGTGAACAAGATATCTCAAAAAGTTGTGGACGGATTCAGACGAAATTTGGCAGAGATATAGCGTATGTGACAATGACGAAATGATTAGACATTGGTGAAGATCCGGATTCGGATCCGGCTACTAGAATTTTTTAATTGATTCTTCACCATTGGGAGATAGGGCCAAAAACGATATTTAGCAGGATATCTCAAAAAGTTGTGGACGGATTCGGAAGAAATTTGGTGGACTCCAGAAATTGTTTTATCCCCTTCCCCAGATTTATCACTCCTCACAATTCTATCTTGGAGTTCTACGGACAGTTCCTTGGACCTCATGGTGGAGTTTCTGCTCTGACATGCACTGTCAACTGTGGAACCTTATATAGAAAGGTGTGTTTCTTCTAAATTATGTCCAATCAATTGAATTGGCCACAGGTGGACTCCAATCAAGTTGTAGAGACATCTCAAGGATGATAAAAGGAAATTGAATCCACCTGAACTCATTTTGGAGTGTCATAGTAAAAGGGTTGAATACTTATTGACTGAAGACATTTAAACTTTTGATTTTTAATTAATTTGTGGAAAAAATTTTTTTTTTAATTCCACTTTGACATTATGAGGTATTAAGTGTCGACTCGTATAAAGCCCGTCAAAAATGACGGGTTGGAACATTTTATTTGACAGTGCAGCCGCGTGAGCATGCCAAAGTCTGAAGCTTGGGCCTAGTGCCAGGTGTGCTTATATATTCTTTATTTATGAGATATCTTACAGATGTAAATGGACACTCAGTTTACTCTGCGCACTTTGCACGTCACGTTCAGCGAATGTCACCTCCATGTGCCTTGTATTTTTTGTGATTTTTAAAAAACTGCTTCCGTACACCAACCATGAGGCTCGGTTTGCAAGCCACCATCTGCAATTCCAATGTAAGAGACATAATTAGTCTTATTTTGGGTCTTCAGAGTCCTCAGGTCTTTTGGGTCTTCTGGTTCATTTGGGACTTTTGGGTGTTCAAACTCTTTTGCATCCTTGGGATATTTTGGTTATTTTGTGTCCTATGGGTCCTCGGGGTCTTTTGGGTCATTTTAGTTTTTTGGATCCTCTGGATCTTTGGGCCCTCGTGTATTTTCGGTCATCTGGGTCTTTGGGGTAATTTGGGTCTTTGGGGTCCACTGGGTCCTCAGGGTGTTTAAGCATATTTTTGGTGTTTTGGATTGACTTCCTACAGACATAAATGAACACTCTGCTTACTCTGCGCACTTTGCACATCGCGGTCAGAGAATTTCACCTCCCTAGCGTGTATTTATTGTAATTAAAAACAAAACCGCTTCCGTACACTGACCTTGAGGCTCGGTTTGCAAACCACCGTCTACAATTCCAATGTAAGACACATAATTACTCTTCTTTTGGGTCTTCAGAGTCCTAAGGGTATTTTCGGTCCTCTGGTTCATTTAGGTCTTTTGGGTGCTCAAGCTCTTTTGCATCCTTGGGATCTTCTGGTTAATTTGTGTCTTCGGGGTCTTTTAGGTCATTTGAGTCTTTTGGGTCCTCTGCATCTTTGGGGTCCTCGGGTCTTTTCAGTCATCTTGGTCTTTGGGGTATTTTGGGTCTTTGGGGTAATTTAGGTGTTTGGGTTCCACTGGGTCTTCAGGGTCTTTAAGGGTATTTGGGGTGTTTTTGGTCTTCTGGGTCTTTTCATTTTTTTTTTGGTCTTTGGGGTGTTTTGGGTCTTTATGGGTCTTTGGGATATTTTGGTTCACTGGGGTCTTCATTGTCTTTTGGGTCTTTGATATATTTTGAGTCTTTGTGGTATTTTGGGTCTTCTGGGTCTTTTGAGTCTTCTTGGTTTTCAGAGTCTTTTCGGCCATCTGGGTCTTTAAGGGTCTTTGGGATATTTTGGGTCCTTAAGGCATTTAAGGGTCTTCTGGGTCATTTGGATATTTGGGGTATTTTTAGTCTTCAGGATCTTTTGGGTCTTCTGGGTATTTAAGGGTCTTTGGATCTTCAGGGTCTTTTGGGTCTTCAAAGTATTTGGGTTATTTTGGATCTTCATGGTCTTTTGGATCTTTAAGGGTCTTGCGGGTCTTCTGGATATTTAAGGGGCTTTGGGGTATTTTGGGTCTTCTGTATATTTAAGGGTCTTTGGAGGCTTTTGGGTCTTTGTGGTCTTTAAGGGTATTTGGTGTATTTGGGGTATTTTGGGTCTTTAAGGGTTTTGGGGTCTTCACAGTCTTTTGGGTCTTCATGGGTATTTGGGGAATTTGGGGTCTTCAGTGTCTTTTGGTCTTTTGGGTATTTCAGTCTTTGGGTCTTTTGGATCTTCGGGGTCTTTAACAGTCTTCAGGGTCATTTGGGTCTTTGGGGTATTTTGGGTGTTTGGGGTCCATTTGGGTCTTCAAGGAATTTTCTGTCGTATAGGTCTTTGGGCACTTTTTGGTCTTGAGAGTCCTTGGGGTCTTCTGCATCTTAGGGGTATTTTGGGTCTTCAGGGTGTTTTGGATCTTCAGAGTCCTTGGGGTCTTCTGGGTCTTTTTGGTATTTTGTGTCTTTAGCAGTCTACAGGGTATTTTGGGTCTTCGGGTATTTTGGGTGTTAGGGTCCATTGGGTATTCGTGGTCTTCGAGGTCCTTGAGGTATTTTGGGTCCTTGGTCTTTTGGGTCATAGTATTTTGGGTCTTACCAAAACTTAGGGTCTTACCAAAACTTAGGGTCTTACCAAAACTTTGGGTCTTAGAGTCTTTGGGGTCCATTGGGTCTTGAGGGTCGTTTCAGTCTTTTGGGTCTTTGGGGTATTTTGGGTCTTTAACAGTCTTCAGGTTCTTTTGGGTCTTTGGGATATTTTGGATCTTCAGAGTCCTTGGGGGTCTTCTGAGTCCGAGGGGTCTTTTGGGTCCTCTTTGTCATTTGGGCACTTGGGGTTGTTTGGGACTTTTGGATCCTTGGGGTATTTTGGGTCTTCAGGGTATTTTGGGTCCATTGGGTCTTCAGGGTCTTTTCAGTCTTTTGGGTCTTTTCGGTATTTTGGGTCTTCAGGGTATTTCGGGTCTTCAGAGTCCTTGGGGTCTTCTGGGTCCTTGGAGTCTTCTGGGTCTTCAGGATATTTTGTGCCTTTAACAGTCTAAAGGGTATTTTGGGTATTTTGAGTGTTTGGGGTCCATTTGGTCTTTGGGGTCTTTGGGGTCCTCAGAGTCTTTTCGGTCTTTTAACCGGTGGACACACAGTCGTGTTCAAAGATTTCCCATTTAAACTCAACCACTCAAATCCCTCCAAAAGCACTGCTCAAAGCCTTTAAAACCTACCCTTATGAGGGGGGGGGGGGGGGGGGGCGACACAGACACACACACACACACAAACACACACACACACACACACACACACACACAGTGTTTTATATGGTAGATGAGTGACAAAGATATCTGAATATAATGCATTTTTAAATTCAGGGTGGAACACAACAATATGTGAAAAAAAATTCTGAAGGGACTGAAGGCTGAAGAAAATTTGTTGCTTTTGTCTGGCCTATAACAGTATTTCTTATAAGCCAGCTTACTAATGACAGAGTTGCAGACGTGGAGTGCATGCTTTGGTACCTGGCAGGTGCTCGTTTCTGTGTACACTGTCGCTGATGATTCATCAACAAGAGATGAAACCGGTCCGTTGAGGGGTGTGTATCATTGGGATTCTCATGTATGTATTACTTGTGAATGTTTGTAGCTGTAGAGAAATTCAGGTAGGGTTTGAAACAGCAAAGGGCTTACCTTGTGTAGCTTTTCTTGGTCCTTTATACAGCCTTCTTTGGCTGGAAGTGCGTGGCAGTTGAATCCTTTTTTATTGGAAAATTGTTTAGGTAGAGCAGTTTGGTTATTCCATCAAATTATAGGTGAGATATATATATATATATATATATATATATATATATATATATGTACACACATACATACGTATGTATTAAAGCACATTATTTGCAGTGGGTGGTTCTGCTTCTTTCAAGTGGGCAGTTCTGTGTCTTCCACAGGCTCCACTTATTGCAGGCTGCAGCTTAAGCCGGAAATACCTTTATAATGGTAAAATCATTTTCCCGATGCCTAAATCCTCCTAATCTGTGCAATGGATGTCTACACAGGGTGGATCCATGGCACGCACCCCCTATTGCTCAGAACCCTTGCAGCAATTACTGGTGTGAGACAAGGGTTGGCGTTCGCATATGAACCATTGGCTCATGATGCAAGTGAACCCAGATTGAAATCCCATACGTGATCATCCATTGCTTATGAATGTGCTTACAATTCATGTAAAAGTATAGTGATGTCTTTGTTCGTCCTGCATGTGATACACCTACAAAACATTTGATTATTTTTCCTGAAAGTTTAAATCCCTCCCAAGCTTATGAGCATGCTTATGACCTGTATTAACTGGGACCTATATTAGTTATTTGTACTTTCAATGAGTGTCAGCCTTGGTTATATAAAAATGATCAAAAGTTAAATCTTCATCAAAGGGGATGTTTTATATCAATGACCTATACTCCCTCCCCCTCTTTGAATCCAACCTTATGTAATTACCATTGCAGGCAAAAATATCACATTGTCTGCAAATACATGAGGATGTGGAAATCACTTTTTTTACTTTGGAAGTTCAAAACGCGACAGCATTGTAATAATGAAATAGGCGTTTTTTCCTCGAAACATTTCCTGGAGGAACTCCTCAAAAACTGCTCACAACCTGACCAATGAAACAGTGAACCCACACTTAACCGATGCCTTCTCCAGAAGATAATTTAAAGCACTTCCTTCATCAAAAAAAAAACAAGAAAACAAGAACGGCAGTTGGGAGAGCGTATACCTCCACCAGGCTGAACAGTTTACATTTTGTATCCCACTGGTAGGCCGGATATGGATCCAGACCTTAACCAACATCGAATCGACTTGTTATTGTCACGTAACTAACTCATACACAACTTTTTGACATATCATGATATATATGTATATATATATATATATATATATATATATATATATATATATATATATATATATATATATATATATATGTATATATATAGATATATATATATATATATATATATATATATATATACACACAGCCTTGGCATTTAATACGGACTATTTTTTTTGTGGGGGTGAACTTACTTTTCAAGATGACTTAGAACCAAAAGTTCATTGGAATTATGTTGAAATTATTCGAGATTTTGTTAATGTGACCTTTAAAAGAAACAAAAACCACATTTGACATTTCGAAGCAAATAAATTGATCCTTGAAAGTGATGTAAACTGATATTGAACTCAATTCACGGACAGTACTGTGTTAAACTTCTGTACATTTTCCAGAAGTATCTCTTTATTTTGCACGTTAGCGAAATTTTTTTTCAACAAAAACAAAAGCTAAATGATGACTGGGATTACGGACAGTAAAATTATAGTTCAGTACTTCGTGTAACCCCCACGAGCATTCAGGAGAGCACGTACACGTCGAGGCATGCTGTTCACGAGATTTGCCAAGGTTTGGACAGGCATCGCTTGCCATGCAGTGACAATAGTCTGCTGCAATTCACACACAGAGGTCGGCTGCTGGTCCAATTGGTCGATTTGACGCGTTAATTATGCCCACAAGTTATCTATCGGATTGATATCCGGGGACATGGCAGGCCACTCCATATGCTCTACACCACGGTCAGCAAGAAAGTGTTGGATCATGCGAGCACGATGAGGCCGTGCATTGTCATCTTGGAAGACAAAGTTTCCTCGAAAGGCTGCACGAGCAAATGGAAGCAATGTTTCTTCCAAAATGACCCTGTACTTGAACTGGTTCAGGTTTCCATTCAGAACGACCAGGTCAGTTTTGCCCCCTGCATGAAAAGCAGCCCAAACGGTCACCCCACCACCTCCAGCTTGGACTCTTGGCACTACACAATCTTCGTTGTGGGCTTCATACACTTGTCTGCGCACTCGGACGCGGCCATCTTGACGATAGACCAGAAATCTAGACTCGTCACTGAAGGTCATGTGAATCCAGTGTCCTGGCTGCCATTGACGGTGCTCTCTGGCCCACTGCAATCGGCGCTGGCTGTGTTGTCTGGTCAGGCGTGGCTTTCTCAGGGGACGCCTGGCACGATAGCCTGCTTGAACCAGTCGTTGGTTGACTAGCCTTCTGGATACAGGCACATTTGTCAGTTGCTGCCACTCAGCCCTAAGCCGATGAGCTGACTTGGTACGGCCATTGCAGACTAACCGGTGCAGCTGGCGATCATCTCTCCTTGTGGTTCTGCGTGGACTTCCTGGCCTCGGTATTGGAGTAGGGACAACCCTCTGAGCATTTCGTTTCAGGATCTTTGACACCTGACCTTGAGTGATGCCATACTGCCGAGCAATAGCACGCTGTTTCATGCCAGAATTTCGAAAAGCCACCACTCCATGACAAACAGCATTGTCAAGTTGACGGACCATCTCCAGAGGAAGCGGCAATAACTTTTGTAGACATGCAGCAGTTGTTTTCCACTAATATAGAATGCAACAACCCTTATATACCCGATTGTGAAGCCAATCGTCAAATGTACCTGTCCTTACATTTTGTCACGCCACCTGTGATATAATCCTGTTATTGACTTCTTGCTGCGAAAGACAATCAGTGACATGGTTCTTTCAACAAAGACATCACCAAAGGGTAAAATAAACTCACCAGATTGATATACTGAGTTCAGAAAGTAAACCCAAGTCAAGAAAAAAAAAATATTCCATATTAAATGCCAAGTCTGTGTATATATATATATATATATATATATATATATATATATATATATACGATTTTCACCCTATCTCTCAATGGTGATTAATCCTTGATCATTTCTAGTATCCGGACCTGGAACCGGAACTCCCTCAAAATCTAATGCATTTGTTCTTGTCACACACACGACCTGTCCACCAAGTTTCATCTGAAAGCATCTCCAACTTTTTTGAGATATCCTGCTCAGTGCTCACAAACAAATAAACAGACAAAGAGGAAAGATGTCGTGCATAGCCGATATTTGTGGAATCTGAATGAACAACATGCTTCCAGGTTTTCATTGGTGAACCAATTCAGTGACCCAATATGCAAATTCTGTTCAAACTATCAGAGGCCTAGCCCCTGGGTGGATGGACATTGCTCATTATTTGCTGAAACAAGTATAGTCTGTGTATTGCAAGAAGACTGTAGGTGTTTGTGTGGTGTGTGTCTAATGGGGTCTAACGGGCCTTTAGGGCTAAGGGGTTAAAGGGTGTAAAACTACAAAATAATGTGATATTTATGTTAAATAAGAGCACAAGGCAAACCTGTTGATAAACCTAAACATTACACACAATTTGCATTTCACGCAAACTCCAAATGGCTTCTCATTTGCCTTCGTACCAAGGACAAGCTCCCTCAAGATGCCTCAAACCAAAACGATTATTTCTTATGGACTCCCCCGCCAGCAATGAATGCTGCAAACGCTATTAGGAATTGTTAGCATGGCATCACCACTGAACCCTTCAAGGTTACCTGCCGATAGGCTCACCTGGCTGCTTATAATTAGGTGACATCTAGGTCTCAGGCAAAATGAGTGTTCCTTAACGCATGTGTAGTTTTCATTCACCATGTTCAACCATTTTTCCTTCTTTTGAAAACCCATCCATTTATTAATTATTACTCGTGTCTGTTATACAGGTGAAGAGATTTTCTCACAACCATAAGTCATTGACACCTTTATATATGGAGATTAAGGCTCATGAAAGAGCGGAACAGGAGAGGGTGGCAAGATGGCAAATCGGTAGAGAAAGGAGAGCAAGCGGACAAAGGTGACACTTGGAGAAGGAATGCAATTACATACATAAAATAGATAGAAAACTAGATGGTATTCATAGAAAACTTACCCTACGCAGTCAACTTATTGCGAGCCAACTCTTCTGTTTTTGAAGGTTTTTTTTTTCTTTCATCCAATATGGCTGCCAGACCACGTGAGCAATGACATCATAAATTTATATTCACTAATATAATATTGTTGCATAGATCACACTCAATAAATTTCAAAATGATCAGACTAAGCATTGTCCGTCAAATTATGACGTCATAATTACGGCACCAATGACGTCATTGTTAACAATACCTATTCCCCATATGGAGTTCTTTACAATGAGCCACGTTTCATTTTTTTTCCTTGAAGCGGTTTTGGAGATATAGAGGTGCAATGTTTTTCGGTTTTTCCAATATGGTGCATGTACCACATGACCTATAACGTCATGATTATCATTAAAATATTCTACAGGAGGAGGTGCTCCTTTGCTGAAAATTGTGCCAATCAAACCAAGAATTGGAGAAAAAAATTCATACTGATCGAAGTAAGCATTATTTGTCGAATTATGACATCATAATTAAGGTACCGATGACATCATCATTAACATATCTTATTCCCCAAGGGGAGTACTTGACAATGAGCCACGTTTCAGTTTTTTCCATGGAGCAGTTTCGGAGATGGAGTGCAACTATTTTATATTTTTCCAAGATGGCACCTGTACCACATGACATGACATCATAATGATCTTTTTTTTTTAATTATACAGGAGCATCTGTATAATCAGATCAAGCGTTGTACTTGTCGAATTATGACGTCATAATGAAGGCACCGATGACATCATCATCAACATATCTTATTCCCCATGGGAAGTACTTGACATTGAGCCACATTTCAATTTTTTTCCATTGAGCGGTTTGGGAGATATAGAGGTGTAACGTTTTTCCAAGATGGCGTCCATGAGTGTACTCAGACAGACAAAATAATTTTATCCACTCAAAGTCACAGGTTTACGACATTACACGTAATAAGTTTGCCCTGTAATAAGTTTCATGTGTAGGCGTTTTATCGGTTAAGAGTATACCTGTGAAAATACCAGGATGTTCGAGTGATAAGTAGTGTAGGGATTAAAAGATAAAGCCCCTGTGTGTCCCACCTGGTAGCTAAACCCTTGTCCCTTATGGCAATGCAGACCAACATAGACATTTAGACAGGTCCCGAGCGTATCTCCACGCATGGCTGGTGGACTTCCTCTCTAGTCGTAGTCAACGTGTGGCCCTGAATGTGTTTCTCTCATCTCCTCTCCCTGTTCAGGCTGGAGTTCCCCAAGGCAGTGTTCTGGGCCCTGTGCTTTTTCTGGTCTTCATCAATGATCTCTCTGACTCTCTTGAAAATCCTCTCTATCTCTTTGCTGATGACTCCACTCTCTGCCGCTCCATTCCTCATCCCTCAGATCGGCAGTCCGCAGCCTCCTCACTCTCTGCAGACCTGGACAAAATCACAGACTGGGCAAACAAGTGGAACATGTCTTTCAATCCTGACAAATCTCACACTCTTACGATGTCTCTCCGAAAAGACCGACTGGACAACCCTCCCATCTACTTTCTGAATAATCCTCTCCAAGAAGCTCTGTCACTCAAGCTTTTGGGTCTCACTATCTGCCATGATCTTTCCTGGGAAAACCACATTTCCAAGCTGGCCTCCAAAGCCAGTCGCCGACTGGGCATCCTCCGTCGTGCGAAGTCCTTCCTTGGCACACCTGAGCTCCTCACCACATACAAGGCTTTCATCCGCAGCTCAATGGAATACTGCTCTCCCCTCTGGGCTGGTGCTCCTGCCTCACACCTAGCTCGTCTTCACGCTGTTGAAACCAAAGCGTTCAGAATCATTGGAATCTCCCACGATGACGCTATCTCCGAGGGCCTTTCACTCAATCACCGCAGGCAGGTTGGTGGTCTTTCCGTCTTCTACCGACTCCTCTCCGGCCTTGCTCCCCCAGCTCTCTCTGGGCTCTGTCCCCCAAATATTCCTACAGGTCGCACAAGATCTGCCTGCAACCCTCTTATGGTTAAACTGCCAAAATCAAGACTCTCTGCTCACCTTCACTCCTTCATTCCTCTTTTCTCCCGCCTCTGGAACAAACTCCCTCACTCTCTTCAATCTCACTCCTCCCTCCAGGTCTTTAAAACGGCTGTTCACCACCATCTCTTATCTTCCCCAATCCAAAACCTTGATCTTTTCTACCCCTGCTAATTTCACCCCAAATCCACTTTTTTGAGGTGACTTTTGTCTTCTTTCCTGGAAGTCCTTGGCGTCCTTGCGTTTTATACCTATCCTGCCTCCCCCAGGCCCTCTCCCTCCAAAAACATCTCCCGATGTCCCTGCTCTCAAATGTTGTGTTTGTGTGCTTCCTCCCCTTCTCTCCCCATCTTGTCGACCGCTCCCCTTTTTATATACTTTGTTTGCTTGTTTGTTTGATTTGGTTGTTTGATAAATGTTAGCTCTTGCACGAGCCTCGACTATGTATACAAAAAAAATAAAAAAATAAAATTACTATCAATGTCACAGAAGCATGATCTAATTATTAGCCCAGTGTCATAAATATGAGCGTTAGACAACGTTAGGCCTCACCTCGACATCGGTTACCCGGTGCCTGCTGGTAGCCAGCACGACAAGTGCATTGGCCAATGGGAACAAGCCACTCTCCATCACTACTGCAGTGCATTCGCGGTACCTCTTCCGCATGTGCCCCTGGCACGCAGGTCCCTGGAACCACCAACAGAGAGGATGAGGCCGCACCGGCTACAGTGGCCGCGAACATAGCGAGACCTCGAACGGTCGCCGAGCACCTTTTGTAGTAGGCCCGCACCGTAACGAGGGCGACGCATGCCCCTACATCCTGGAATGCCAAGTAGAACCCCCGCGCCGACAGGGATGGGAGTTCTCGAACCTCCGTGTTCAGTTTGAGCACACGGTCACCCACGTCGACGTGCGTGAAGCTTTCATCGGCCGCAATGGTGTCGATCTTCGTGAGCTTCGCAACGTCAAAGTCGGGCCCTGAGTCTCCATTAGCTTCACGGTAAAACAAGTTGAAAGTTTCCTTGCAGGTGTGTGAAACTCCTGGAATGCTGTTGCAATCTCGCAACGTGAACTTGAGCTCCACGTAAATGCGCTGTGCCCCATTGCGTGGAACCCAGTGCGTCCGCAGCCAGTTGTTCTGGCTTTCTCGAATGACGTTGCACACTTGATAGAAGCGATCAGGCATCCGTTCTGCTCCGATTCCACTGATTTCTTCCCACTGAAAACGAAATGGCAGAACAAAACGTAAAAAGTCTGATCGAATCACTTGAGGTTAGATCGGATCGGATCACTGTGAAAAAAAATAAAATGGGTAAAATTTTGTCCAATCAAATCTTTTGCTTTGCAAACAATTAATTATACAGTGTGTTTCTAGTACATCAGTGGTGATACATTAGTTATCACTTGTACCATCACCCATCCATAGCACGACCTCCCGCCCCCCAAAATGTCAACGTCTTGATTATCAATTCAAGAAAGATTGACATGTTGAGAAATGTGCTTTTATAATTTTTTGTCATGAAAGTATGCAATGATTATTTCACAACTTTTTGATTGATAACTATATTTGCATCTTTATTTGCTTACATATAAAGCAAAATAAATAAAGAGACAAGTAAACAAACTTACACCGGGCACAGGACAACGCCATTGAGCCAATCATGTTGGCGTTACAGCCACAGATCATTAACTTGGCTTTCTTGGTATCTTATAAAACTTAAAACCCATTTTCTCAATTCAATCATACGATATATACCATATAAAACACAATGCCAGTTTGCATGTTTGTCCAGATGTCTGTCCCCCTTCATACGGGTAAGTTTTAAAGGCCAATAAGGATAGGGAAACGTCTGTTAACTCGAATGTGTGTTTACTACGGTCTATTTCTGGAGGATAAAACAAACTCGAAAAACATTTTCGATAAAAGAGCAATTATTTAAATCTCTTCTATTGGAATTGTCGACGGTGGCTGCCTCAAGGGCGGTGTACAGAAGTGTTTATTTATTTACTTTTAATAACAATAAATACGAGGCTCAGGGAGGTGCAATTCACTGAACGTGATGTGCAGTGATGTGCAATGCACACAGAGTAAAATGAGTGTTCATTTACGGCTGCAGGATGTCTAATACATAAAGAAGATATAAGCACAGCACATTCGGCCGAGGCTTCAGACTTTGGCACGCTCAAGCTGCTGCACCATCAAATAAACTGCTCCAGCCCATCATGATGGGCTTTTTACGAGTATGTATATATATATATATACAGTGCATTCAGAAAGTATTCAGACCCCTTCACTTTTTCACATTTTGTTATAATGCAGCCTCATGCTGAAATCGTTTAAATTCATTTTTTCCCTCATCAATCTACACTCAATACCCCATAATGACAAAGAGAAAACAGGATTTTAGAACGCTTTGCTAATTTATTAAAAAGAAAAATCTGAAATATCAGCTCGATGGCGTTTAAGTCTGGAGATTGTGCTGGCCATTCCATGATTTGAAGCCTACAATCTTGTTCTTTACCTCGAAAGTAGTTTTGATATAGCCTGGAGGTGTGTTTCGGGTCATTCTCTTGCTGTCGGATGAACCCCTGACCAACTAGGCGTATACCAGAGGGTATTGCATGGTGATGCAAAATGCTGTGGTAGCCCTTTTGGTTCAGGGTGCCAGTCACTCTGTGCAAGTCGCCGACTGGATCCAGCAAAAGAGCCCCAGACCATCACGCTTCCTCCTCCATGTTTGACAGTTGGTGTCTCACACTGTAATATCCTTTCGCCTACTCGACCGCGAACATAAACCCTGCGTGATGAACCAAATATTTCAAATTTTGATTCATCGGTCCATTAGACCTTCTTCCAGTCTTCAGTAGTCCACTGGCGGTGCTTCATGGCCGAGGCAAACCTCTTTTTCTTATTTTGCCATCTTAGCAATGGCTTTCTTACTGCCACTCGACCTGTCAAACCTGCAGCTCGAAGTCTTCTCTTCACAGTTGAAACTGAGACTTGCTTATTTCGACCAATGTTAAGCTGTGCTTGAAGCTGTTTTCCTGTGAGCCACCTATCACGCAAGCTGTTGACTCTCAGAAACTTGTCTTCTGATTCTGTTGTGGCTTTGGGTCTGCCAGACCTCTTCCTGTCAGAGTTTCCTCCAGTTTCCAATATACTACTTCCTGCAGTGCAATATTGTCCAAATAATGCATCAGAGGGTGTAATAACAGTCTGCTCCAAATACTGCTTTTATACAGATAGGGGTTTTGTAATAAAGTTATCAGCAGAGGTTGGGACACCTGTAGGAATTGTTTGCATCAACTTTCAAGGCTTAATTTACTTACATTGCTGCAGAAGAGCTGTAAGTTGTTAACCCATTGCTTGTTCCCTGAAGAAGGCCTTTTTTTTTTACAACATAACTGTGCCATTTACATTATTTTCCCGCTTTTGCTAACCTAAACTTTTTCTTAACCTCGAGCAGTTTACTGCTTACCTTTGTACCATTTCAGGTTATTCACTGGACTTGAATTGCATAAATTTCAGTAAAAACTGGAAAAATTGATGTGTTCTAAAACTTTTGACCGGTGGTGTGTATGTATGTATGTGTATATATATATATATATATATATATATATATATATATTGCACTTTATATGATTTGAGAAGCATCCATTTAGCACTCAGGGTAGAGAAAGGTGGGGAGAGGGAGTGGGGTAGACGCAAATTCTTCTGGGAGAATTAGAATTAATCAATCCATAAAGATGACATTCACCAGCTAAAAAGATTAATCAGATTCCTCTTAGTAAATAACTTACCGATTGCATATTGATCTATAAGCAGGAATTTTCTTATGCAGCAGCTTACTCTTTTCAAAATTCACCATGGTGTGATCAACATCCACGATTTAAATGTATATTGAAAAGGCTGCTTTATGGACCCCATCCAAAGCATGGTGCGACTTCAAATGGAGCAGTTCTTGCGAGCACTTCGCCAGAAGTTGAACGGCTTTGTTTGTAGTCAAAGTGGACTCCATACAGAGTGAAGTCGAGATACAGATTGCTTAAAAGTGAGTATGCTACCAAATGAGCTATCCTACCAGTCCTAAGCCAACTGCACCTGGAATTGCGTGGGTGCCACCCATCTAACTATGAACCAGGCTTGAGTCCACTTAGCTTCTGAGATCTGCCAGGATCTGGTATAATGAAGGCAATAAAATGATACGTTCAAGTCCGTTTAATACACCAGTAGATAACCTCACAAATGTGATGACTTGGCATGCAATGCTGTAAAACCAAAGTATCATCAGGGTGTATTGCTCACAGTATCCTATTCTTGAGAAATACATTCCATATTGAGGACTTGAAGGATGGCCTAGAGGTACGTACACTCGCCACTGAGCAGTTAAAGCCCGGGTTACAATCCCAGCTTATCTGTAAAATGTCATGCTGGTGTTTCACAGGCAGGGCGATTCTTCAATGGCATCCCTCAGATGGATATTAAGCTGGGTGTCCCATCTGCCAGCATTAGTTTGCGGACGTTAAAGGTCCCACGGTGTCCTTCGTGAACAGTAGGCGAGGTATCGCCGGCGCCCTCAACAAATTAAGAATTCCTGCCCTAAACCTGATTCAATGGCACAGCTGCATCCCAGCAAATAATGCTACACCACAACTAGCATTACATACAAAAGAAGAAGAAGAAGTTGCACGCTTATCCAATAAGCATCATGACATACCACTGGGAAAGGTCGGCCCTCAACAATGCAGCATGGATTTCTTGCAGAAACCCTCCAACCAGCAACAACAGAGCAGTTTCCGCAAATATTTCACGTACATTTGAATTGGAGAAATATATAGCACAATAGAAAGCAGATTATCACCTGAGCTACACATATAAGCTCACCCAGCTTATCAAACAAACATCTACAAATGTATTCTCCAAAAAACCCCACAAAGACACAATCTATTTCAAATGCCAGAAAGCAGTCAACGTAGATTACAGGCGAGTTATTTGCAAGTGCCGCAAGTTGCCAAAGATAATGTTGGTCTTCTTGACCCCGAAAACCTGAATTGGAGGCATTTAATGCTATCCCACTTAACTGCAGGGAGGTGTGATAATAGCATGAAGTGACTGCACCATTTCCGAGACAGACCCGCATTGGAAACTTTTTAATACAGTATAAATGTGCTTCGACCCAAGTTGACCTTCGAGGCTCGTCTGAAATGTTCCGAGCTCAATTTATGCAGCAAGAGAGAGAGAGGTCGGGTTTTAACGCTCGGAGGTAATTGTTTGAAAGGCGTGGAGATTTCTGCCTTCATCATTGGGCTGCTTATTGTGAAATGCGTGCATGTGTGGGTCAGCGGCTGAACAGCATTGCGGCCTCGTCAATTTTGCTCTATTAAGTTCGCCATCCCAAAGAGCATCGCGATCCGAACGCAACACGTTTACTGATGTATAGGACATCAGAAAGCCTTGCGCAATCACCGTCCATGTCATTTGGTGTGTATTGTAGTCGCGAAGGTATTGGATATGCAGATAACTCCAATAGCTTGAACTGCGCAGTTTTTCTGTGAGCAGAATATCTCAAAAAGTTATGGACGGATTTGGATGAAACTTGGGGGACAGGCTGGGTTTGTGACAAGGTCGAATTGATTAGGTTTTTGATGAAGATTCAGATCCGGATCCAGATACTGAAAAAATTTCAACTGATTCTTCACCATTGAGAGATAGAGCCAAAAACTATATATAGCACGATGTCTCAAAACGTTATGGCCGGGTTTCTTTGTCTATCAGTCTGACTGTGCGCAAGATATCTTAAAACACTATGGATGGATTTGGATGAAACTTGGGGGCAGGTTGGTTGTGTGACAAGGACGAATTGATTGGATTTTGGTGAAGATCCGGTTACGGATGCGGATACGACATTTTAAAAAAGCGATTCTTCACCAATGAGATTGTAGTGGGCAAAAAACGTTATATAGCATTATATTTCAAAAAGTTGTGGACGGATTATGACAAAACTTGGTGGGTGAGTGGGGTAGGTGATTGGATTTTGGCTCAGGTCCGGATGCAGATACCTGGCCATTAAGTGACATACAAAACGTAATCTGTTCACCCTGGCGGAGGTATACGCTCTACCGAGTGGCGTTATAGTTTTATCTATTCATAAATTGTATTCAACTTTTGATGTCCATCCTGTCTATTTTGGCCATTGTCTGTTCAACCAATATCCACTCTCGTCACCCAGGTTTCTCCATGAGCCTTGAACCCTGCATAAAAATAAAAATAAATAAATAAAGTCGTGCGTATTTTGCCCAGCAGCAACATTCTGAAAGGTCTGTCACAACAATTCACGAGATAAATAACATCACATCTGTGTAGCACAAGAAGAGGCATTAGGTAGTCGAGCCAAAAGCCACAGGTATTAATCCAGTTATGTTTCCCATTCGCCCATTGCACAGAAAGTGAACTGACCACTGGGTCCGCCATTCCGACTTTAGAAGTACTCCTGCAATGAATGTGGTGTTGGAGGCTCTCTAGAAGACCCCACGTCACAGTCAGGATACAACACAACTTATATAAAATCTTTACTGCGTACATAGTTGGATAAACATGCATCTCTAGCAAGGAGAGTTGAACAACAAATCCTGTTGGAAATGTAGGAATCCATTCCAAAGATTGTCACACCGACGCGCAGATCTATAATGAAATCACAGCTTACCTTCTTCGCATGACCCTCCCGATGAAGAAAGTTGATGGAAACGGCTACAACTTTTGCAAACCAGTCTGCTGTCAATCGCTGAGATTGCGGCAAGAGCACTTACTTGTCATTCCTCAGCTCCGATACAAATCACCTCTTTCTTCGCTAAGCTACCACTCTACCATATATCAGCAGAATTTAAACAAAATTTAAACCTTTGTCTCCATACATATGGGGAATGTCAGACTGCATAAGCAAGGGTGAATGTCCTCACTCAGGAGTTATTCATTTGATGAGATGATCAGATAACGCAGAAACGTTATTTGTAGCAGGGAACAAGGCTCGTGGAATAGCTATAACGCAAATCACGCACACATATATACAGACAAATACATGAGACAACACCGGACTTGACTTTAGAAAAACAGCCACAGAGTTTGGACAAAGTGACGTAACTTCCCAGAGCAATCTGGGTCCCAGCAACATCATCTTTGTGACGTTGCTTTTCTCTCCACAGTCAATGGGGCAATTGAGAAATCATCCCCGATCTTCCCCTCCATCATCAACGGCAAGCCAACCAATGAGGTTTCTCGTTTCTCCAGTTCTCCATCCTCTAAATGTCTAGCGTCATGCGAGTAAACATCCCGCGCCATTTATAAAGTGTTGGTACGACGACTCGGGTCAGAATCGAACTGCCGATCTCCTAGACTCAGGAACCATTATTCTTCAGATTCTGGGTTAAATTTCAGGAAAGTTGGATATTACAAGGATATAACATGATAGTCAGGGCCCTTAGGGATATTTTGGGGCCGTTTGGTTCAAATTCTTGCAAAAGCACCAAATTTGGCCCAGATGTTGCCCATGCCATACTCTTTCGATTTTTGATGGGCGCTAAGACGGGCGCCCCCCCCCCCCCGTGGGCCCCATATTGGCGAAATACAAAATGGCCACCACCCGGATTAGAGGAAAATCAGTTAAATAACCAAAAGGGTTGGAATCATGTATGATACCACTTTTCAGGGGTTTTCGAGGTCGAGGAATCCAATTATGATGTTATTTTGATGATTCGAGGTCAAGGTCAACCCTCAAGGTCATCTTAAAGGTCATTTTTGAGTCAAACATGTCGGTTTTTGAGTTTTTTGTCAAGATTTACGCGAGGTTCACCATTTTATGTTTCTGGGTTGGGTAATCGAACTCTGACCTTATTTTTGACAATTAGAGGAAATATTTACATGTCTATTTCCTATTTTTCAGGCATATGCAGTTCATCAGTCTAATTACAAAGGTATGGATTTTGATGTTTTATGAACTGTATGCCATATCCTTGTGTTTAATTTTTGTGCGATCATGATCCGGGTTCATGCATACATGATTGTATACATGTCATAAATATGACGTCATAGGTCATGTGACCTGGCGGCCATATTGGATTTTATGAAAACCTTCAAAATGGATCCCTGCCTTCATTTTTCGATCGATTCATTTTGAACTTTGACCACTTATAGAACGCCATGTGATTGGATGCATATCCTAATTATGACGTCATAGGTCAGGTGACATGGCGGGATGGACCGGTATGGTCCCCGGATCATACCGCCCTTGGCGCCCATCAAAAATCGAAAGAGTATGGCATGGGCAACATCTGCACCAAATTTGATGCTTTTGGAAGAATCTGAACCAAAATATCCCTAAGGGCCCTGACTATGAAGCAAGTTGGGAGAGGTCATGCTTCAGATAGAGAAAGTCGCAAAGAGGGATTGATTAAGAAGATGGAACTAAACTGCAGGACCACCAAACATTTCAGCAAGTTGCATGGAAATAACATTTAGGAATTCTCTATGGTAGCTCAAAGGTAGAGTACTTGTCTTAGTCTTGGTTTGATACAGAATGTGACTATAAACAATCATCAGGGTGCTTCGCAGGTGGCTTATTGCTTTAACGAGTATGCCATCCCTCAGGTAAGATAATAAAGATCCCATGATGATCCATCATTAAAGATCCCATGTACCCTTATAAAAAGAGTATGCCATTGTGTGCTGTACTCTCACAAAATTGAACATGTCTGATCTACAGGAATTATATATCTTCCCCTCAGTATATGATATAACCAGCAGACCAAATCCAAGAGTGAATCCAGATCAAACATGTACTGTAATCCAAAGAGATTGGTCCTCTCTCCCATCTTTCAGCACTCAAGCTTTTTGCTCTCACTATCTGCCATGAGCCTGGGAAAACCACATTTCCAAGCTGGCCTCCAAAGCCAGTCGCCGACTGGGCATCTTCCGTCGTGTGAAGTCCTTCCTTGGCACACCTGCGCTCCTCACCACATACAAGGCTTTCATCCGCAGCTCAATGGAATACTGTTCTCCCCTCTGGGCTGGTGCTCCTGCCTCTCACCTAGCTCGGCTTCACGCTGTTGAAACCAAAGCTTTCAGAAACATTGGAATCTCCTGCGATGAAGCTAACTCCAGGGGCCTTTCACTCGTTCACCGCAGGCAGGTAAGGTGGTGCTTCTGTCTTCTACCGACTCCTCTCTGGCCTTGCTCCCCCAGCTCTGTCTGTGCTCTGTCCCCCAAATATTCCTTCAGGTTGCACAAGATCTGCCAGCAACCCTCTTATGGTTAAACTGCCAAAATCAAGACTCTCTACTCACCTTCACTCTTTCATTCCTCTTTTCTCCCACTACTGGAACAATCTCCCTGACTCTCTTCAATCCCACTCTTCCTTCCAGGTCTTTGAAACAGCTGTTCACCACCATCTCTTATCTTCCCTCATCCAAAACCTTGATCTTTTCTACCTCCGTTAATTCACCCCAGATCCACCTTTTTGAAATACCAACTTATTTCCTGGAAGTCCCAGCACTGTCCGTTTGTTTTATACCTCATTCCCCTGTCCCCTCCCTCCCACAGATCTCCCGATGTCGCTGTTCTCTACTGTTGTACTTGTGCGCTTCCATCTCTCTCCCCATGTCTCCCACTCCCTTTATTATATCTTATGTGTCCGTTTATGTTTTTTGTGATAAATGTTAGCTCTTACACGAGCCTCGATCTTGTATCAAAAAAAAAAAAAAAAAAACTCTCAATTTCCCTTCTCTTCACACTTCCCTTTCCTCTCATCCTTCCATCTCTTCCTTTTCTCAGTTCTTATCACCTTGTATTAGCATACTCCTGAATATAAAAATATTGACCCATTATCAACAATGGATTATTAAATAAATGAGACCATGTGTTCTCAATTAGATATAGCTCTCAATTCTATCATTCATGACTCCCTCCACCAAAACCTTCTTCCAGCCTCTGAAATAATTTCCTTGCGAGATACGTGGGACAAGATGAGTCTGAAGCATGTCGAAATGACAAGACAGGGATTGAGGATAAGTAAAGAGTAATAATGTACTCTGCAGATCTTTCTGCATCCGACGTGTTAACACTTAAAGTGAGAAAATGGAAAAGCAATTTTCTCAATTGCATTGCACTCATTGCATCTTCCCTACAAGTACAAGTTCATTGCACCTTTCATCTACATCCTGTCAATATTTCTCGTTAATGTACATCTTCCTTTTGTCCTTTGAGCTTTATCACCAAATCATCAATGTGATATTCTGATTGGGATGTACCATACTCGTATAGTAGCGACAGCATAGACCTGCTAGCCCAACGTGAAATCAGATGCATTCTTGAGTACTTTGCAGTGAAGCATTAACATTTAAAAACGAAAGCTTCACAATCTGACCCATGATGAAATATGTCTTAAGCCATCGCAAGTCTGCTGACCCTTAAAATAGAGGATGTCCCCCCTTCTAAAACCAATTTTCTTTCTCATCATGACTCAAGAGGAAGGTTACCTGACCAGTATATGTTCTTTCTTTACTTGTAGAAGATGCAGACCTTCCGATGTCCTCAACTTCATAGCCTGACAAATGTATTGTAAACAAGTGTCTTCTGTCCCAATTTACAAAATATAGAGGGAAATTAATTTTCTTAAATGAAGTACACTGCTACACCCGACATCTACCATCAATGGTGTATAGAGAAATGAAACCGAAACAGCATTGTATGTTGTATAGCAAAGGTGGCTGTAAACATGTTACATATTAAATAAAAAAAAGTTTTTGACTTTTTCCAACTCGGAATGCGACAAGCTCCCTCTACTTCCTCCTTAACATTCCTCTTATTCTGCTCTCCTTCTCCCTTTTATCCTATTCTCACAGGAACTTTCCGAATCACCACCTTCCCTCAATACCATACTGCATACCTAATATGTAGATACTCCAAAAGCCATAAAAACATCAACTGAACTCGTTGAGATATAATAAGCCATGATGGAAATGGGGTTTTCCAAGGAATGGGACAAATAAAACAAACAAACAAAAAAACAACTCAGAAAACTTGGGTTATGGAAAAAAAGTGTCTGCCAAGCTTCACTTCTCTAAACAGCAGGAATTGCCGACAAGGTAAACACGAAGGATATGGAAGATTTCGTGCCTTAAATGCCATCGGCTCACGATCAATTTTTCAGGAGATCGCAGCTGCCAGGAGTCATTGGTGCCGCAGACTTTGCTGAGTCTCCAAGGAAATGCTGTCTTTGCATCAACATGTATGTTGATGATGCATTCACACAAACCAGTGATTCTGCTTCGGCTAAGAATCCAACCTTAAGTAAATGGCAGCTGATGTGATCATGCCAAGCACAAAATGTTTAAAATGCCAAATGACAACAAATTATGTGTACATGTGTGTGTTTTCAGGACAGGCAAAGCATCAATGTGTGCGCCGTCCATCGGAATGATGTTAAGCTGAAGGACGAATCTGCCAGCAATGTATGTATATATTAATATATATATATAGATATAGATATAGATATATATATATATATATATATATATACATATATATACATATATATATATATATACATATATATATATATATATAGATATATATATATATATATATGTATATATATATATATATAAGATGTACATATATATATATATATATACACAGTGCATTCAGAAAGTATTCAGACCCCTTCACTTTTTTCACATTTTGTTATGTTGCAGCCTTATGCTGAAATCGTTTAAATTCATTTTTTCCCTCATCAATCTACACTCAATACCCCATAATGACAGAGAAAACAGGATTCGAGAAAGTTTTGCAAATTTATTAAAAAGAAAAAACTGAAATATCACATTGACATAAGTATTCATACCCTTTGCTATGTCACTTGAAATTTAGCTCAGGTGCCTCCCATTTCTCGTAATCATCTTTGAGATGTTTCTACACCTTGATTGGAGTCCACCTGTGGTAAATTCAATTGAATGAACATGATTTGGAAAATCACACACCTGTCTATATGAGGTCTCACAGCTGACAATGCATATCAGAGCAAAAACCAAACCATGAGGTCGAAGGAACTGCCTGCTGAGCTCAGAGACAGGATTGTGTCGAGGCACACATCTGGGGAAGCCGACAAAAACATTTCTACTGCATTGAAGGTTCCCAAGAGCACAGTGGCCTCCATAATTCTTAAATGGAAGAAGTTTGGAACAACCAGGACTCTTCCTTGAGATGGCCGCCCGGCCAAACTGAGCAATCGGGGGAGAAGGGCCTTGGTAAGAGAGGTGAACAAGAAACCGATGGTCACTCTGGCTGAGCCCGAGTGATCCTGTGTGGAGATGGGAGAAACTTCCAGAAGGACAACCATCACTGTGTAGCGGTTACCGGAAGCATGACACAATCACCTTGCACCGGCCGATGACGTAACCGGCGGGCGGTTACTTGGCCGGACTCGCCCGGACTTGCCTTGCCCGGGCGGACTCTCGATTTGCATACCACGCCCCGTTGAGAGGCGTGGCGGACTTATTTGCATACCACGCCCCACCTGAGAGGCGTGGCTTTTGTGTGGTGAACTTTTGATATAAATTGCCGCCCGTGTTAATGGGCTATTCAGTGCTTTTGAGTTCTTTCAAGTTGAGCTAGAATAAATAGCTCAGTGAAACTTCGTTCCTGGTGTCGTCGATTTTGTCCGGCTTTATCGTGCGAGCATAGCTCCACAATTGGTGACCCCTTTTCAAGAACATGGCGATGGAGTCATCTGTAGCTTTGAAGCTCCCTGGCTTTTGGGAATCGCACGCAGCCGTCTGGTTCGCCCAAGCAGATTCTCAATTCGCCCTGCGGAACATTACGGAGGACACGACGCGCTACCACCATGTGGTCTCCGTGCTCAATGCCTCCACTGCTGCCCGGGTCCTGAGCTTCCTTCAGAACCCGCCGAACGCCGACAAATACGGTGCGCTCAGGGGCCTACTCCTCGGTGCGTTTGGACTCACGGAGACCGAACGCGCGCGACAACTGCTCGACCTCCCGGAGCTGGGTGAGGTCCGTTATTCCGAACGCATGGACCACATGCTTGCTCTGCTCAGTGACCACAGCCCAGATTTCCTCTTCCGCAAGCTGTTCCTCCGGCAGCTACCCGGGCAGGTACAATTAGCTTTGGCTAATTCGCCCATCACGGACTCTCAAGCCCTGGCCAAGGAGGCCGATAAATTTTTCTCGGCTAGGCGACACGTCGGAGCGGCCGCCTGGAACCCTGGGCCGACCGAGGCAACGCCCGCGCCACGACCGGCGCCACCACCGGCCGAGTTAGCGCCACTGGCGGCAGCGACCGCCGCGACACCCCGTCTACCGAACCCGACGCGACCGTCGGAGCCTCCACCAGAGCGGACCATGTGCTACTACCACGCCAGGTTCGGGCAGAAGGCCAGAACGTGCCACCCACCGTGCACTTTCGGCAGGTCGGGAAACGACCAAGCCGGCGCTCGCTGCCTGCCATGAGCGTCGGCCATTCAGGCAGCCTTCTGTTTATTACGGACACAGCGTCCGGGCGGCGTTTTTTGTGCGACACCGGCGCTCAGCTGAGCATGATACCCACCTCGGTGCAGGACAAACAGGCCGTGCTTTGCGGCCCCGCCTTGGTCGCCGCAAACGGCTCCTCCATCCGCACTTTCGGTTCGCGCAGCGTAGCATTCTGCTTTGGGGGTCAGCGCTTCAGGTGGGACTTCATCATGGCGAACGTGCCCATGGCCTTGCTGGGTGCAGATTTTCTGTGTGCGCATGGGCTTTTGGTGGACGTCAAACGGCGTCGGCTCATCAACGCGGAGACCTTCAGCTCGCTTGCTTGCTCATTGAGTGGCTCCGCACCAACCAGGCTAGCCTGCACGCTCCCGGCCACGGACGATTTCACCCGCCTGCTCGCCGAGTTTCCCACCCTCACGCAGCCGACGTTTTCTGCCGTCGCCGTCAAACACGGCGTCGAACACCACATCCCGACCACAGGTCCACCGGTCTACGCCAGGGCTCGTCGCCTCGACCAGACCAAACTCGCCATGGCGAAGGCGGAATTCGATGCGCTGGAGCGATTGGGCATTGTGCGGCGCTCGAATAGCGCGTGGGCCTCGCCCCTGCACATCGTGCCCAAACCGGGTGGCGGATGGCGACCTTGCGGTGATTACTGCCGCCTCAACGACGCCACCACCCCCGACCGGTACCCGATACCACACATACAGGACTTTTCCACCAGTTTGGCGGGGCGGGTGATCTTTTCCAAGGTCGACCTCATTCGGGGCTACCACCAAGTACCCGTCCGGCCGGCCGACGTGCCGAAGACGGCGGTAATTACACCTTTTGGCCTCTTTGAGTTCCTTCGCATGCTGTTCGGCCTTAAGAACACGGCCCAGGCCTTCCAGCGGCTGATGCACAGCGTGCTGCGCGACGTCACCTTCCTTTTCCTCTACTTGGACGACATTCTCGTCGCCAGCACTTCCCGGGCGTAGCACCTCATCCACCTGTGCACGCTTTTTGAACGCCTCGGCCAGCACGGCCTCATCCTCAACCCGGCGAAATGCCAGTTTGGCGTAACGGCCGTCAACTTCCTGGGGCAACGGATCACGAAGCGCGGGGCCGTTCCATTGCCGACCAAGGTGGAGGCAGTCACAAGTTTCCCACGCCCCCGCTCCATCAAGGCCCTACAGGAATTTTTGGGGATGGTAAATTTCTACCACCGGTTCATGCTTTGCACCGCCCAACTCATGCGCCCCCTGTACGAAGCCCTCTGGGGCAAGCCGGCCAAGCACGACGTCGCCTGGACCAAAGAGATGGACGAGGCATTCATGGGCGCTAAGCTGGCCCTCGCCAACGCGACCGTGCTGGCTCACCCGGCGCTCGACGCACCCATCGCCCTCACCACGGATGCTTCCGACTACGCGGTGGGCACCGTGCATGAACAGTGGGTGTACGGGGCTTGGCAACCGCTGGCCTTCTTCAGCCGGCAGCTTTGCCCTAACGAGCGCAAGTATAGCGCTTTCGACTGCGAGCTCCTCGGCCTTTACCTGGCCGTTTGCCACTTCCGCCATCTTTTAGAGGGCCGCCCGTTCACGGCGTTTGAGGACCACAAACCCCTGGTCTTTGCCATGGCCAAGGTTGCAGAGCCGTGGTCGGCCCGCCAGCAGCACCACCTCTCCGCCGTGTCCGAATTTATGACGGACATCCGGCACGTCGCGGGCAAGGACAACGCTGTGGCCCATTGCCTCTCCCGGTCCGACGCGAACGCCGTCCACCTCGGTGTGGACTTCGGCCGCATGGCGGCCGACCAGACCGCCGACCCCATGGTGCAAGCCCTCCGGACAGCGGACACAGGCCTGCGGTTGGCCGACGTCCTCTTCGAGGACACAGGGACAGTTCTCCTGTGCGACGTTTCCCTGGGCCAACCTCGCCCCATCGTGCCCACCAGATGGCAGCGGCACATTTTTGATGCCCTCCATGGCCTTTCCCACCCGGGCCGGAAAGCGTCACAGAAGCTCGTGGCAGCAAAGTTCATCTGGCACGGGCTCCGTAAGGACGTCCGCAACTGGGCCAACGCCTGTGTCGCCTGCCAGCGCGCGAAGGTCCACCGGCACACCCAGGCCCCGTTGGCACCATTCGACGTGCCCGCGCGGCGCATCGACCACTTCAATGTGGACCTGGTGGGACCCCTTCTTTCCTCGCGGGGCTTTACCCACCTCCTCGCGATGGTGGACAGGACCACCAGGTGGTCGGAGGGCGTCCTGCTGGCATCAACAACATCTGCCGACATGGCGCAGGCCTTCATTGGCACCTGGATTGCCCGTTTCAGCGCCCTCTCGGACATCTCCTCCGACAGAGGCCCGCAATTCACCTCCGAGCTTTGGGGCGCGGTCGCCCAGGCCTTGGGGGTCAAGCTACACCGCACCACGGCCTACCACCCCCAAGCCAACGGCTTGTGCGAGTGGTTCCACCGCTTGATGAAGGCCGCTCTCAGGGCCAGCCTCCAGGACGACGGTTGGGCCGACAGGCTCCCGTGGGTCCTATTGGGCCTCCGAACGGCCCCTAAAGAGGACCTCCAGGCTTCCACCACCGAGCTGGTCTACGGCCAGCCACTGCGCGTGGCGGGCGAGTTCATCCCTGACGCCACCGGCTCCTGGTCCGCGGCTCGCCAACGCTCGGTCCTCCAGGAGGCCGCCAGGAGATTTGCCCCCGTGCCCACGTCCCACCACGGCTGCCCCAAACCCCACGTCCGCCCAGCACTTCGCACTGCGGAGTACGTTTTTATCCGGAACGACGCACACCGGGGACCGCTCCGGCCGCCGTACGATGGACCTTTCCGGGTCCTGAAGAGGGACGACAAGTCGTTCATCATTGACATCGGCGGCAAACTGGACCGCATCTCCGTGGACCGCCTCAAGCCGGCCCATTTGGACCTCGACCAACCTCCACGGTTGGCCCTTCCTCCACGACGGGGCCGTCCCCCGTCAACCAAGCCCCCCGCCCGACCATCCACCGCCACGGCACCTACCACCCCTACACGGATCGCCAGGGGTCGTTTCGGCCGGGTCATCAAGACCCCCCTCAAACGGACTCTCCCGGTGCAAGTTAATTCTGGGGGGGGGCGCATGTAGTGGTTACCGGAAGCATGGCACAATCACCTTGCACCGGCCGATGACGTAACCGGCGGGCGGTTACTTGCCCGGACTCGCCTGGACATGTCCGGACCTGCCTTTCCCGGGCGGACTCTCGATTTGCATACCACGCCCCGTTGAGAGGCGTGGCTGACTTATTTGCATACCACGCCCCGCCTGAGAGGCGTGGCTTTTGTGTGGTGAACTTTTGATATAAATTGCCGCCCGTGTTAACAGGCTATTCAGTGCTTTTGAGTTATTTCGAGTTGAGCTAGAATAAATAGCTCAGTGAAACTTCGTTCCTGGTGTCGTCCATTTTGTCCGGCTTTATCGTGCGAGCATAGCTCCACAACTGCAACACTCAACTGATCTGGGCTTTATGGCAGAGTGGCCAGACGGAAGCCAAACAGTTCAATCTTGGTTTCATCAGACCACAGAATCTTGTTTCTCACAGTCTGAGAATCCTTTAGGTGCTTTTTTGCAAACTCCAAGCGGGCTTTCATGTGTCTTTCACTGAGGAGAGGCTAAGGTGCGCATCCTAAGGTGGATACTTTGAGACCTGGGAGGGCTCCGTTCCAACTTCTGAAGCCTACAGATGGAGATAATGACCAACGACACACACTAATGCAGTCACCTGGTCAAACCCAATGAGAACCAGAGCAGAGCCGACCATAAATGACGTTCATGTTTTTCTTTTGCTTAAAGTTGTTCAACAAATAATTCTTGATTTTCTTCTCATATCAGTATGTGATCAGAAATGGCTGAACAGTACGACGAGCGAACACCCGCTGGTGCCTGGAGTCGTTTAGCCTGAGGAAGTTCATTGCTTAGTGGATGAAACACCGCTCGAGAGTTGTACCTGTCTCACCTGTTTGGCACAAAAGCGGCAAGGCTCGGTCTTAATACGAATTTGTTGGATGCACATTCCTCATTAAAAATAGGCTGTCTACACATCCACAAACTAGATTATGATTGATCCATTATTGAGCAGTTTTGATCCATCCTTCAAAGGAAAGAAAAAAAAAACAAGACATATTAATTAATTTCACTATAAGTACTACTCAAGCGAAACAGCACAGCCGAGTTTTGGATGTGACTGTTTCCTTCTTATCATCCTTTCAATATGCTTATTTTGACATCACATTGTTGGGATGTAATAGGACACTGTCTTTTCATAGGTAGCAATGCAGTGCGCACATCCTAAATTCAGCCCTAAGAGCTGGTACAAGTATACCAAACCAATTAAAATTGAAAGTCGAATTGTGACATGGTAATTGTCTGAATAGTGACATGGTAATTCCAGAAGAAGCACATAATTAAAATCTTTGATTGGGCTGCCTTCAGCTAGCTCTGTACCCATGAGCTCCAGTATACACATGGTGAATGTTCACTGTTGGAGGAGATATCAAAGTGAATGTCTCATCTGCTTACCCTGTTACATGGACACATGAACCCTACAATCTCCTTTAAACAAAAGTCCCTTTTTGAGTCCGGTACAATGGCCTAGTTCCAAATTCCTGTTTATCGATCTCTGCACAATCGCACGCCCCAGGTTATCACAGTTTCTGTGTCACTGGAATATGGAAAGTGATGCTGAGAAAGTGGTTCTATTGCTAGAAAACGCAGTGTTGCCGAAATCCATTTGACGCATCAAAGCTGTGCCTGTGAAGGAGATGATCATTCGTGCATATTTTGGACAGTAGACAACACAACAATTAACCATACACAAAACTCTCAAAAATTGCTGCCATATATGCACAAGTATGCGTCGAGATTCCGGCAACATGCAAAATCAATTTTTTTGATTCACAAAACCCAACAATAGTATCTATCTTTCAGTTTAACACACTGTCATATGATGTTAAACTTGCTCATCTCAACAAGACCAATCAATAAACACTTTATTCAAATTGCTCTTAAAGACAGTTGTGATATCATCCATCCCATACAAATTTTGTCTGTAGTTTTTGAAATATTTTGACTAATAATTTAGTGCTTGGAGATTAAAGCCATCGATGAATTCCCATCAAAGAAAATGAACCATACATCCTTAGATTACCATCTATATAAATAAAGGAGTGTCTGTGTGTGTGTGTGTGTCTGTCTGGATGTCCGCTTATAACTCAAGAACTACACATCGGAGAAAAGTTTTAGACACAGATTCGGAATCAGCATAAAATTCCGGTGGTTATAGGCTACTTTTTATTTTAATATCAATGGTTTAAAAAACCGGGCCAGCTGCAATTCCATGGTGTAGTTTGTGGCGGCGCTATTGCCCCTTTCCGACCCCATGACGCATTGCGGTTCCGATTTGCGATAAGGTCTATGCGCTATCACCGACACTTTCCCACCTTTTCCATACCTTTTAATCAGATTTACCTTATCGTCCATCGTAACCACATTACGCTTGGAAACACTAGCATTATCCTTCTTCGGACCCATGGCTAACACAGACACAGTAAAGGAATACTGTACGTCGCCTCTGTTTTGAATGAGAATCAGCGGTTGCGTGTACGTACAGTATACTGTACGTACATATTTATATATTTTTAATGTGCTTTTTATTGTATTTTAAATTGTTTTTTAGCTTCTTTTATTGTTAATTTATGTACTATTTTATTTATTTTAAATATATTTTTAAGGACAAATGTTTTCACGTCCGTAGGAGTGACGTAATGTCGCACATAATGACGTTCGCTGCCCGGTCATGAAAGAAATTATGATTCTCTTGCCAAAGTGACATGAAGATCAGGCAGTAAACCTCCCAACTGAGTTTCTCAACAGTCATCAGCCTCAAGGACTCCCAACACACAGGTTTATTCTCAAGGTGGGAGCACCAATCATGCTTCTAAGGAATCTTGATCCACCAAAGCTGTGTAATGGAACACGATTGACAATCCAGCAAATGATGCCGCATGTCCTAGAGGCAACCATCCTCTCAGGACAATACAGAGGAGAGAAAGTATTCATTCCAAGGATACCACTTATTCCACTTGACCTTCCATTCTCCTTCAAGAGGATTCAGTTCCCCATCAGGCTATGTTTTGCTATGTCCATCAACAGGGCGCAGGGGCAATCAATGAAGGTTGTAGGCCTGAACTTCACAGAACAAGTGTTTGCCAATGGCCAGCTGTACGTGGGCTGCTCGAGGGTTGGAAAACCAAGCAATCTTTATGTCTTGGCACCACGTAAGAAAACCAGAAATGTTGTATACCCAGAGGTTTTGAGAAATAGAAAATTGAAAAAACGTCATGTAGGAAATGTACTGTGATATTGCTCTAAAATATACGTGTTCTTTTCATCATATATTTGTATTATTCTTATTCAACCCGGGCGAAGCCGGGTACCTCAGCTAGTATATATATATATATATATATATATATATATACATATACAGACTTGCCATTTAATATGGAATATATTTTTTTCTTGACTTGGGTTTACTTTCTGAACTCAGTATAGCAATCTGGTGAGTTTCTTTTACGCTTCGGTGATTTCTTTGTTAAAAGAACCATGTCACTGATTGTCCTTCGCAGCAAGAAGTCAATAACAGGATAATATCACAGGTGGCGTGACAAAATGTAAGGACAGGTACATTTGACGATTGGCTTCACAATCGTGTATATAAGGGTTGTTGCGTTCTGTATTAGTGGAAAACAACTGCTGCACATCTACAAAAGTTATTGCCGCTTCCTCTGGAGATGGTCCATCAACTCGACAATGCTGTTTGTCATGGAGTGGTGGCTTTACGAAATTCTGGCATGAAACAGCGTGCTATTGCTCGGCACTATGCAATCACTCAAGCTCAGGTGTCAAAGATCCTGAAACGAAATGCTCAGAGGGGTGTCCCTTCTCCAATACCGAGGCCAGGACGTCCCCGCAGAACCACAAGGAGAGATGATCGCCAGCTGCACCGGTTAGTCTGCAATGGCGGTACCAAGTCAGCTAATCGGCTTCGGGCTGGGTGGCAGCAACTGACAAATGTGCCTGTATCCAGAAGGCTTGTCAACCAACGACTGGTTCAAGCAGGCTATCGTGCCAGGCGTCCCCTGAGAAAGCCACGCCTGACCAGACAACACCACCAGCGTCGACTGCAGTGGGCCAGAGAGCACAGTCAATGGCAGCCAGGACACTGGAATCACGTGACCTTCAGTGACGAGTCTAGATTTCTGGTCTATCGTCAAGATGGCTGCAACCGAGTGCACAGACAAGTGCATGAAGCCTACAACGAAGATTGTGTTGTGCCAAAGAGTCCAAGCTGGAGGTGGTGGGGTGACCGTTTGGGCTGCTTTTCATGCAGGGGGCAAAACTGACCTGGTTGTTCTGAATGGAAACCTGAACCAGTTCAAGTACAGGGCCATTCTGGAAGAAACATTGCTTCCATTTGGTCGTGCAGCCTTTCGAGGAAACTTTGTCTTCCAAGATGACAACGCACGGCCTCATCATGCTCGCATGATCCAACATTTTCTTGCTGACCGTGGTGTCGAGCATATGGAGTGGCCTGCCATGTCCCCGAATATGAATCCGATAGAGAACTTGTGGGCAGAATTAACGCGTCAAATCGACAACTTGGACCGGCAGCCGACCTCTGTGCGCGAATTGCAGCAGGCTATTTTCACTACATGGCAAGCGATTCCTGTCCAAACCTTGGCAAATCTCGTGAACAGCATGCCTCGACGTGTACGTGCTCTCCTGAATGCTCGTGGGGGTTACACGAAGTACTGAACTGTAATTTTACTGTCCGTAATCCCAGTCATAATTTAACTTTTGTTTTTGTTTAAAAATTTTTGGCTAATGTGCAAAATAAAGAGATACTTCTGGAAAACGTACAGAAGTTTAACACAGTACTGTCTGTGAATTGAGTTCGATATCAGTTTACATCACTTTCAAGGATCAATTTATTTACTTCAAAATGTCAAATGTGGTTTTTGTTTCTTTTGAAGGTCACATTAACAAAATCTAGAATAATTTCAACATAATTCTAATGAACTTTTGGTTCTAAGTCATCTTGAAAAGTAAGTTCAACCCCATAACAAAAATATTCCATATTAAATGCCAAGTCTGTATATACATACATATATATATATAAATATATATATATACATATTTATATATATATTGTTGTGGATTTGAGAATTGTTGTGTTTTTTTGTATTATTGTAAGTGTAGTGAATTGTTGTAAATATCACCCTCCGTGTGTGAAGGTCAAAGGTCGTCCTCCTAGTTACTCCATTTACATACACGTAGCCAATCATATACCCTCTTCAATAGTTATCTCCTTATTCTATGTAGTTGAAGGCTCTGTTCCCACTAGTTGACACTGCATTGCATCAAATTGAAATAAGGTAGAATCCCCTTTCAAATGCCACAGAACTTCCATTGCCAACCGCATTGCCAACCGCATTGCCAACCGCATTACCAACTACATTTGACTCCATTACGCACGTGGTCAGCCCGGCGAAGAAAGGCGTGTCTCCACCTCGTCATCAAAGGGTGGAGCCAGGAGAGCCCGAGCGACCAACCAAGGATGAGTGGGTATGGCTCAAGAGGGTGGGGTTATAAAACCCATTGCATCAGCCCCCACCGGGAGAGATACGTAAGGAGCCAGACGAGAGAGAGAGTTCTGAGGGAGGTGCGCTGGGCCAGTGGCAGATTCTGTGGAGTGTAAAGAGAACTTCGGAGACGCAGGAGAATAAAGAAAGCTGCCGGTGTGAAGCCAAATACGTGGAGCTGCCGGGTCCTCGTTGCCAGCCCGGAGCTTAGCTTTTTACCGGGATTTTCGCCTCGACCCCAAAAGCGTGGACCGGAGCGCACGCTGGGAGCCGGACCTCAACGCCTACCATCTGCCTGGCCCTTTCTCTGCCTTCCCAACCATCGATCCCTGGCATCCATCTACCCCTATTCGTGTGAGTGAGTTTGTTCTGTCTGTCTTGTCCCTGGGAATAAGTTAAGCCTGTTTAGATAAGCTAGTGTTGCACTGTGTCTTCTGGTTCTTCCTCCTTCTGTAAATTATTTTCTTATTCTTCCTTCTTCCTTGGTTCCTTTGATTTGTGTAAATGTTAGTAATAAATTCTATTTGTTCTTCCTACCTTGCCTTTCTTTCCTTTACATCCGTTTCGCTTTAGTGATTTCCCTCATTGAATACCTGTGGCACGATTTGGCCAACGTTAAGGATCGGGTCAGTTCTGTTAATGGTTCGTGTCGCGGTTGCTAAACCGCTCGGCAATTACCATCTGTCCGCGGTCGCGAACGGGGTTGCGCACCTACCTCTCCGGAGGGAGCTGTGCAGCGTCAGGACTCACATCGGTCAGTCACGAACAAGGGGACTAATCCCCCCTTCTTAAGGGGAAGAAGGCCGACGTAGAGATCCGCAACAATTGGTGCCAGGAGTGGGATTCGGACCTGAAGCGTGCTTAGCGCGCTCAAATTACGAGTGGCCCACAATTTTATTTTAACATATTAAATTTAAAATCGTGCCATGGATGGTCAAGGTGATCGGATGCCGGTTGGGGAGTTAGAGGGGTTAGAATCAACCCAGGACACCAGGGAAATGTATGTGGGGGAGAGGGAGGAGGAGAGAAATGAGGATGTGGTTGAGGGGGTATCAGGTTCACAAAATGGCGGCGCTTCGCACGTGGTCGCTGCAGCCGAACCCGAGATGCCAGAGTACATGCGAGTATTTATGATGCAAATAATGGCCAAATTAGACACCCAAAAAGAAGAGACGAGGCCTCAGGGGCAGCAATTGAGGGCTGATAATGAGCGATTGGGAGACCAAATTGAAGCAATAACGGGCGAAATGAGGGCCGATAGAGAGCAAATGGGAAATCATTGGAAAACCAAATTCGGGGGATTGAGTAAGGAGGTGGAAAAGATGGATGCAATGCCAATGGAAGTAAGGGCCAACACCAATAACTTAGGAAGTAAATTTGAGGGAGTCGGAAGCAGATTAGGGGACAAACTGGAGGGCATAATTGGCCAAGCCAAATAAATTAATGAGGGTTTGGCGAGGGGGCAAGCCGCATACGAGTTGAGTGAAGCCGAGAGGGACAGAGACCGCAGGTTGGGCGAGAGGGTCCCAAGGGTGCACGACGAGGTAAAGCGGGTCGAGGAGCACTGGTTGGGCGAAGTGGAGAAAAGCACAGGTAACTGGACCGGGGTAGAAATCGCGACCCGGGGTTTGGGGCAGCCGGCGACCGCTGAGATAGAGGGAATTTTATTAAAGCCAACGGTCGTCGAGGTGAACAAAGAAAAAGTAGTGGGAATTGAAATTGGAGACCACCGGGGGCTTAGAAAAGCACTCGCGGCAGGGAGGAATGGATTGTGCACAAAGTCTAAGTTCACATCCTGATGCCGTACTTGCTAATCCTTATAAAGATTTGCAGGTGCGCATGGAGAAAAGGATCCCAAAGGTGAGTCGTGCTGTGTATGGCGCTAAGAGGTTTTTCGGCAGAGTGTTTGGCGCGAAGAGAATTGTCGCGCGCTTGGGATCGAGGAAGCACCCGGGCGTTCGTGGAGGGTCCTTTGTGTGCTGTGTTAAAGCGGATGGCACGCGTGTGAGGAAAAAGTGTGCATCGGGGAATGAGCGTGTTACAAAGCGCGAGTGTGAAACCGAGTGCGAGCGAGAATGCACGTCGGGGTGTACGGAGTGTGACACAGAGAGTGAGTTGGTGGTGGCGCGAGTGCGAGGGAGCACATCGGAGCGCGGGTGTAAAACCGAGTGCGAGCGGGAATGCACGTCGGAGTGCACAGAGTGTACGTGCGAGGGTGAGAGTGAGTTGGTGGAGGAGCGGGTGCGAGGATGCACGTATGGGATGAACGGCAAGAGTGTGCGAGAATGCACACCTGGAATGGTCGAACATGTGCGAGGGAGCACACCTGAGTTGGTTGTGGTGCGTGTGCGGGAGGGCACATCGGAGCGCGTTAGTGGGTGGATGCAAGAGTGCACGCCCATGGTGAGTGTTACGGAGGACGTAACGGAGGAGAGGTGTGGACCGAAGTGTGCGAACGGTGAGTGTGCGCAAGAGGGTGCGCGAGAGGTGTGGTGTGTAACAGGGAGTGCGGTGGTGGAATGGACGGAGTGTGTGGGATGCACTGGAGGCGCCGGGACGCCCGGTTTGGTGAGTGTAAAACGGGTCGCGTGGTGTGAGCATGCAAGTGAAGCATCGACGTTAACCGGGTTAGCAGTTAGGGCAACGGACAGCCGAGGGGGGCACTCCGTGCGCGGTGCGTTTTGTTTGCAGCGAGGACCGGCCGGAACCGTAAGCGCGTCGCTCTTCGGAGCGTCGCGCACGAATCGGGCCGGGTTCCGCACTGAATGGTCGGTGCCGCGGCAGAGCGGCGATCGGCGCGATTCCAGGGGAGGGGGGCCAGGTCAAAGGGATCGGAACGGTGCCCCCTGGTGGCGGGGGCGGGGTTCCGACCGGGCGAGATTGAGCCATCGGGCCGGCGACCGCAAGGTGCCGCGCCGAGATGGTGCGTGGAATCTCGGCCCAACGAAGCCTCCTCCCCAGAATCGTGAATGCCGGACGGACTCAACCTGCAGGCGACCAAACCACCCGAATTCATTGCTCGGCTCCGCGAAGCCGGGCTTTGAGAATGTAACGACGCACCGAGGCTCAGATATAGCGGACTGTGATGATGATAGTGTTTTGGACCCGAAATTGAGGATAGGGAATTTGTGATTGGCAAAAAATTTGATGATTGGCAGATGGTTGGTAGTGATTGGCAAATTTTTGATTGGCTGAAATTTGAAGAGCAAAATTTATAGTGGAAGATGCCCGATGTGTTGGGATGGCAAATCCACCATCCCTCATAAAGGGGGCACATGAGCGCTAGCTATGGGGTTTGGCAGTGAAAACTAGCCCGGGAGGGTTAGGATAAAATGTATAGGGACCTAGAGATGACCATAGGTAACGAGCGTTAAGTAGCGACATTGGACAGGTAGTCGGGGACATAGAGAGGGTAGTTGGATGATAATGACGAGGGAGCGCAATAATGTAAGGGGCGACGGGGAAGCGCGAGTTTTAGCAGGGCACCAGGTAGATCAGATGATGCCGTGTGTGAGAGTATTGATATCGAGCAAATGAGGAATTGCGGGGCAATGCTTGGGAGAGATGTGAGTTGTATTGAGCGTGAAAGTGTATGGAGCAGTGAGTGAGGAACAATTGTGGTTGTGCATTGTATTGAATGATTGAGGAAGCCTGGGAGGAAGGAGGGTGCAGGTGGCACCAGGTGTGATTGCACAGGTGTGCAACTGAAAAGGTGTATGGAGCAGGGTATGAGTGAGTAATGGTGATTGTGTGTTGTGTTGACCGAATGGTCCTGGAGGAAGGAGGGTGCAGGAAGCACCAGGTGTAGGAGTGATTGCACAGGTGTGCAAATACAGGTGTATGGAGAATGATTGTGTGGAATACATGGAGTATGGAATATATGGAGTATGGAATGGATGGTGTGGAGTGAGTATGGTGGAAACTGTGGAGTGGAGTGGATGGTGCGAAGGTGTGTATGGGGAGGATGGACCCCATCACGAATACCCGGGGAGGGTAGTTTAAGAGTTAGGTAGAGGGAGTAGGTAAATTGTGGTTGGATATTGGCATCTGTGGTGCGTGTGGAAGAATGGTGTTTGGATGGGTGCATTAGTGACGTGGAAATGGCTGGGCGTGTTGCCTGTTAGTGTGTGTAGTTAAATGGGCACTCCACCACTGTGAGGATGTCGGCCAGGTGAGGCCGCAGGTGGGCTCTGGGAGCCGGTAGAGTTGTTGTGAATGGGGCCCGAGGATCCGGAGGACGGACCTGGGTAGCCCAGTGCCAGAGAGGGCACGGAGTGGGGAGAGCACCAGAGGGCCTTCCCCAGGTAGATAGGTTAGGGTAAGGAGCAGGTAAGCTCGGAGGCAACTGCAGTGGTGGAGGTGTGCAGGTGGGTAGACCTGCTGGGAGAGCCACATGACCCAGTCCTGAAATTGTGCAAAGGCACAGGGAGTTGAATCGGGGGAGTGATACCCCAAATTGATGAAGCACCACAGTTTGGTCAATGGGAATTTGGTTCTTTAAACCGCAAAGAGTAAGATGGCCAATGGATTGGCAGGGAAAGACCCCGGGTAGTGTAAAGTGTGTTAAAGTCATTTGGAGGATAGTTAGGATTGAAATCTCCTTGCACCATCTACATCCACTCACCTGAGGTGACAGAACTCCACACCATGCCATGTGTTTTTGTTATTTTCTGTGCAAATGTTTGGATGTGAGACGCATCATGACGTGGGTGTGACATTGTGCTTTGTTGTTCCATCTCTCCCTCCTTATGAGGATTGATGATGAATTGGTGATGGCAAATTTTGGTCAGAGGGATTGTGGTGACGAATTTGGTATAGGGGAAATATAGGGAAGACGAGACAGTTGTGACGAATTTGTAAATGTGTAGGTTTTTGTAAATACGGGGAGGGGCAAGGGGGGGTAGTGTAGGTCACATGTGGGGGGCGTACGGTAGGGATGAGCTTTCTCACTTCGCTCTCCGTATGCACCTCGTTCTGCATTACCTGTTTTGATGTGTACCCTTGTGACCTTACCCCTCGCTCACCTATCTTCTGTTCCCCTGTCTCCCACCCGAGGACTGTGCTCTCTGGGCACCGAGGGGAGCGTGCGGGAGTCCGCCATTGTGTGCCCGAACCCCCGCAACCAGCTGTCTGCATCGATGCACCACTTATGGACCACATGTCTGTGGCTGAGCACCACTCATGGACCCCACGGGTTGGGGCATGGCCCCTCTGTTGGAACCGGCCACGATGGCCCAGGATCTTGCTTGCGGACCTCGGTGACGTGGCACCAAGTCCACAGGTGAACCACTCATAGTCGGCCCCTGTGGGCCATAAATAAAAAAATGGACACGTTTGGTGCTTTTTATTATGTCTAAATAGGCCGCCAGCAAGAAGACGAAGTTGACAACATCAGGAAGAATAATGGCCAGCAGAGGGAGCCAAAGAGGAAGACCAGCACCAGGGGTTTGGTTGTTTGAACTGTGGTGACTGTGCACTCCGGTGCGTTTATGGTGCTTTATGGTGCTCTTTGTTGGTGCTGGTGCGTTGATGCAGAGCAGGCTGTTTCTCCCCCCCCCCCAAAAGGAACAATCGCAGGTCCTGGGTTGCGTTGTGTAAATACCATTAGCATCAATTGTAAATAATGCTCCCCACCATAAATGTGTAGTTTGAAGACAATTCCGCAATTCGGTTAGCTGTGGCCATAAATCTGTTAGACAGGGTGCAATGCAGCAGGGGGACATACTTATTTGTGTTTTAAAACTGTCACACTCAGGGTCAGGTTAAATGTAGAGGGAACTACACCTACGTGTCACACTAAAGTTAAAGTTTTAATGGCCCGAGATTGTGCCTAGAGGATGAGGGTGCAGTGTTGTGGATTTGAGAATTGTTGTGTTTTTTTTGTATTATTGTAAGTGTAATGAATTGTTGTAAATATCACCCTCCGTGTGTAAAGGTCAAAGATCGTCCTCCTAGTTACTCCATATACATACACGTAGCCAATCATATACCCTCTTAAATAGTTATCTCCTTATTCTATGTAGTTGAAGGCTCTGTTCCCACTAGTTGACACTGCATTGCATCAAATTGAAATAAGGTAGAATCCCCTTTCAAATGCCCCAGAACCTCCATTGCCAACCGCATTGCCAACCGCATTACCAACTACATTTGACTCCATTACGCACGTGGTCAGCCCGGCGAAGAAAGGCATGTCTCCACCTCGTCATCAAAGGGTGGAGCCAGGAGAGCCCGAGCGACCAACCAAGGATGAGTGGGTATGGCTCAAGAGGGCGGGGTTATAAAACCCATTGCATCAGCCCCCACCGAGAGAGATGCGTAAGGGGCCAGATGAGAGAGAGAGTTCTGAGGGAGGTGCGCTGGGCCAGAGGCAGATTCTGTGGAGTGTAAAGAGAACTTCGGAGACGCAGGATGAATAAAGAAAGCTGCCGGTGTGAAGCCAAATACGTGGAGCTGCCGGCTCCTCGTTGCCAGCCCGGAGCGGAGCTGTTTCCTGGGATTTTCGCCTCGACCCCAAAAGCGTGGACCGGAGCGCACGCTGGGAGCCGGACCTCGATGCCTACCATCTGCCTGGCCCTTTCTCTGCCTTCCCAACCATTGATCCCTGGCATCCATCTACCCCTATTCGTGTGAGTGAGTTCGTTCTGTCTGTCTTGTCCCTGGGAATAAGTTAAGCCTGTTTAAATAAGCTAGTGTTGCACTGTGTTTTCTGGTTCTTCCTCCTTCTGTAAATTATTTTCTTGTTCTTCCTTCTTCCTTGGTTCCTTTGATTTGTGTAAATGTTAGTAATAAATTCTATTTCTTCTTCCTACCTTGCCTTTCTTTCCTTTACATCCGTTTCGCTTTAGTGACTTCCCTCATTGAATACCTGTGGCACGATTTGGCCAACATTAAGGATCGGGTCAGTTCTGGTTAATAGTTCGTGCCGCGGTTGCTAAACCGCTCGGCAATTAACATCTGTCCGCCGTCGCGAACGGGGTTGCGCTCCTCCCTCTCCGGAGGGAGCGGTGCAGAGTCAGGACTCACGTCGGTCAGTCACAAACAAGGGGACTAATCCCCCCTTCTTAAGGGGAAGAAGGCCAACGTAGAGATCCGCAACAATATATATATATATATATATATATATATATATATATATATATATATATATATATATATATATATATATATATATATATATATATATATATATATATATATATATATATATATATATATATATATATATATATAGTGTATTAATATAAATTTAATCTGGGAATGGCTTCCCACTGGACCATGGTGTGGTCAAGAGGGCCTGGAATGGTGGAGACAACTAAACAAACTCTGACCGTGTGTTATTAAATCGTGTTGTGGGAGTTGTGCTCGCACGATAAACCCAGACAAAATGGACGACACAGGTACGAAGTTTCACCGAGCTATTTATTTTAGCTCAACACAAAAGAAGTCAAAAGCAATGAATCAGCCCATCGATCAGGCGGCAATTTATAAGGCAAACTCAACACACAAATAGTCACGCCTCTCAGGCGGGGCGTGGTGTGCAAATAGGTAAGCCACGCTTCTCGACGGGGCGTGGTATGCAAAACAAGTGTTCGCCCGGGAAAGGCAAGTGTGGACACGCCCGGGCGGGTCCGGACAAGTGACCGCTCGCCGGTTGCGTCATTGGCCGGTGCCAGGTAATTGTGCCATGCTTCCGGTAACCGCTACATGCGCCCCCCCCCCCCCTCAGAATTAACATGCACCCCCCCCCCCCTCAGAATTAACATGCACCGGGAGAGTCAGTTTGATGGGGGTCCTGATGACCCGGCCGAAACGACCCCTGGCGATTCGTGTGGGGGTGGTAGGTGGCGTGGCGGTGGATGGTCGGGCGGGGGGCTTGGTTGACGGGGGACGGCCCCATCGTGGAGGAAGGGCCAACCGTGGAGGTTTATCGAGGTCCAAATGGGCCGGCTTCAGGCAGTCCACGGAGAGGCGGTCCGGCTTGCCGCCGATGTCGATGATGAATGACTTGTCGTCCCTCTTCAGGACCCGGAAAGGTCCATCGTACGGAGGCCGGAGCGGTCCCGGTGTGCGTCGTGCCGGATAAAAACGTACTCCGCAGTGCGAAGTGCTGGGGGGACGTGGGGTTGGGGGCAGCCGTGGTGGGATGTGGGCACGGAGGCAAATCTCCTGGCGGCCTCCTGGAGGACCGAGCCTTGGCGAGCCGCGGACCAGGGGCCGGTGGCGTCAGGGATGAATTCGCCCGGCACGCGCAGTGGCTGGCCGTAGACCAGCTCAGCGGTGGAAGCCTTGAGAGCCTCTTTAGGGGCCGATTGGAGGCCCAATAGGACCCACGGGAGCCTGTCGGCCCAACCATCGTCCTGGAGGCTGGCCCTGAGAGTGGCCTTCATCGAGCGGTGGAACCGCTCGCACAAGCCGTTGGCTTGGGGGTGGTAGGACGTGGTGCGGTGAAGCTTGACCCCCAAGGCCTGGGCGACCGCGCCCCAAAGCTCGGAGGTGAATTGCGGGCCTCTGTCGGAGGAGATGTCCGAGGGGGCGCCGAAACGGGCAATCCAAGTGCCAATGAAGGCCTGCGCCACGTCGGCGGCTGTTATTGATGCCAGCGGGATGGCCTCCGGCCACATGGTGGTCCTGTCCACCATCGTGAGGAGGTGGGTGAAGCCGCGCGAGGAGGGACGGGGTCCCACCAGGTCCACATTGACGTGGTCGAAGCGCCACGCGGGCATGTCGAATGGTGCCAACGGGGCCTGGGTGTGCCGGTGGACCTTCGCGCGCTGGCAGGCGACACAGGCATTGGCCCAGTCGCGGACGTCTTTACGGAGCCCGTGCCAGACGAATTTCACTGCCACGAGCTTCTGTGATGCTTTCCGGCCCGGGTGGGAAAGGCCGTGGAGGGCGTCAAAAATGTGCCGTGGCCATCCATTGGGCACGATGGGGCGAGGTTGGCCCAGGGAAACGTCACACAGGAGAACTGTGCCTGTGCCCTCGAAGGGGACGTCGGCTAACCGCAGGCCTGTGTCCGCTGTCTGGAGGGCTTGCACCGTGGGGTCGGTGGTCTGGTCGGCCGCCATGCGGGCGAAGTCCACACCCAGGTGGACGGCGTTCACGCCGGACCGGGAGAGGCAATCGGCCACAGCGTTGTCCTTGCCCGTGACGTGCGAGATGTCCATCGTAAATTCGGACACGGCGGAGACGTGGCGCTGCTGGCGGGCTGACCACGGCTCCGTAACCTTGGCCATGGCGAAGACAAAGGGTTTGTGGTCCACAAACGCCGTGCAAGGGCGGCCCTCCAAAAGATGGCGGAAGTGGCGAACAGCCAGGTAAAGGCCGAGGAGCTCGCGGTCGAAAGCGCTATACTTGCGCTCGTTAGGGCGAAGCTGCCGGCTGAAGAAGGCCAGCGGTTGCCAAGCCCCGTTCACCCACTGTTCATGCATGGCGCCTACCGCGTAGTCGGAAGCGTCCGTGGTGAGGGCGATGGGTGCGTCGAGCGCCGGGTGTGCCAGCATGGTCCCGTTGGCGAGGGCCAGCTTAGCGCCCATGAACGCCGCCTCCATCTCTGTGGTCCAGCCAATGTCGTGCTTGGCCGGCTTGCCCCGGAGGGCTTCGTACAGGTGGCGCATGAGTTGGGCGGCGCGAGGCATGAACCGGTGGTAAAAATTTACCATCCCCAAAAATTCCTGTCGGGCCTTGATGGAGCGGGGGCGCAGGAAACTTGTGACTGCCTCCACCTTGGTAGGCAGCGGGACGGCCCCGCGCTTCGTGATGCGGTGCCCCAGGAAGTCGACGGCCGTTACGCCAAACTGGCATTTCGCCGGGTTGATGATGAGGCCGTGCTGGCCGAGGCGCTCAAAAAGCATGCACAGGTGGATGAGGTGCTCCGCCCGGGAAGTGCTGGCGACGAGAATGTCGTCCAAGGAGACGAAAAGGAAGGTGAGGTCGCGCAGCACGCTGTGCATCAGCCGTTGGAAGGCCTGGGCCGCGTTCTTAAGGCCGAACGGCATGCGAAGGAACTCGAAGAGGACAAAAGGTGTAATTACCGCCATCTTCGGCATGTCGGCCGGCCGGACGGGTACCTAGTGGTAGCCCCAAATGAGGTCGACCTTGGAAAAGATCACCCGCCCGGCCAAACGGGCAGAAAAGTCCTGTATGTGTGGTATCAGGTACCGGTCGGGGGTGGTAATCGCCGCATGGTTGCCATCCGCCACCCGGTTTGGGCACGATGTGCAGAAGCGAGGCCCACGCGCTATTCGAGCGCCGCACAATGCCCAATCGCTCCAGCGCGTCGAATTCCGCCTTCACCACGGCGAGTTTGGCTGGGTCGAGGCGGCGAGCCCTGGCGTAGACCGGTGGACCTGTGGTCGGGATGTGGTGTTCGACGCCGTGCTTGACGGCGACGGCCCGAAAACGTCGGCTGCGTGAGGGCGGGAAACTCGGCGAGTAGGCGGGTGAAATCGTCCACGGCCGGGAGCGCGCAGGCTAGCTTGGTCGGAGCGGAGTCACTCAATGAGCAAGTGAGCGAGCTGAAGGTCTCCGCGTTGATGAGCCGACGCCGTTTGAAGTCGACCAAAAGCCCATGCACGCAAAGAAAATTTGCACCCAGCAAGGCCATGGGCACGTTCGCCGTGATGAAGTCCCACCTGAAGCGCTGGCCCCCGAAGCAGAATGCGACGCTGCGCGAACCGAAGGTGCGGATGGAGGAGCCGTTTGCGGCGACCATGGCGGGGCAGCACAGCGCGGCCTGTTTGTCCTGCACCGAGGCGGGTATCACGCTCAGCTGAGCGCTGGTGTCACACAAAAAACGCCGCCCGGACTCTGTGTCCGTGATAAACAGAAGGCTGCCTGAATGGCCGACGCTCATGGCAGGCAGCGAGTGCCGGCCTGGTCGTTTCCCGACCCGCCGAAAGTGCACAGTGGGCGGCACGTTCTGGCCTTCTGCCCGAACCTGGCGTGGTAATAGCACATGGTCCGCTCTGGTGGAGGCTCCGGCGGTCGCGTTGGGTTCGGTCGACGGGGCGTCACGGCGGCCGCTGCCGTCAGTGGCCCGGACTCGTCCGGTGGTGGCGCCGGTCGTGGCGCGGGCGTTGCCTCGATCGGCCCAGGGTTCCAGGCGGCCGCTCCGACGTGTCGCCTGGCCGAGAAAAATTTATCGGCCTCCTTGGACAGGGCGTGAGAGTCCGTGGTGGGCGAGTTAGCCAAAGCTAACCATACCTGCCCGGGTAGCCGCCGGAGGAACAGCTCGCGGAAGAGGAAGCCCGGGCTGTGGTCACCGAGAAGAGCAAGCATCTGGTCTGTGCGTTCGGATGGACGGGCCTCGCCCAGCTCCGGGAGGTCGAGTATTTGTCGCGCGCGTTCGGTCTCCTTGAGTCCAAACGCACCGAGGAGTCGGCCTTTGAGCACGTCGTTTTTGTCGGCGCTCGGCGGGTTCTGTGGGAAGCTCAGGACCCGGGCAGCGGTGGAGGCATTGAGCGCGGAGACCACATGGTGGTAGCGCGTCATATCCTCTGTAATCTTCCGCAGGGCGAATTGAGAATCCGCTTGAGCAAACCAGATGGCCGCGTGCGACTCCCAAAAGCCCGGGAGCTTCAAAGCTACAGCTGACTCCATCGCCGTGTTCTTAGAAAGGGGTCACCAATTGTGGGAGCTGTGCTCGCAAGATAAAGCCAGACAAAATGGACGACACAGGTACGAAGTTTCACCGAGCTATTTATTTTCGCTCAATACAAAAGAACTCAAAAGCACTGAATCAGCCCATCGAACGGGCGGCAATTTATAAGGCAAACTCAACACACAAAAAGCCACGCCTCTCAGGTGGGGCGTGGTATGCAAATAGGTAAGCCACGCCTCTCGACTGGGTGTGGTATGCAAGACAAGTGTTCGCCCGGGAAAGGCAAGTCTGGACACGCCCGGGCGAGTCCGGACAAGTGACCGCTCGCCGGTTGCGTCATCGGCCGGTGCCAGGTAATTGTGCCATGCTTCCGGTAACCGCTACAGTGTGGTGTTTTCAGTTTTTCTAAGATTGTTTGTTGCACTTTTGACAAGTGATTAGTTATTTGATCCATGTAGATTTACAGTCCATGTCGGAGGTGATGGGGAATTTTTGTCCAGTGCTAGGACTGCAGAATTTGTTTCCTTCCAATAAATGCTTATGGCTGATACATTTGTTTGCTGTGCATTTATGGAAGCATGGAATCTTAGTTTTGTTTTCTGTGGAGCTGTGGGTGCTTTGCTTTTACTACAAGGTTCCTGAGTATCCGACCACGTCGAAATGATGTCACTGGAGGTTGAGGAAATGTGGTGCAGAGTGTTTCTGACCGATGGAGGAGAGGAAGGGCCTTATTCAAAATACCTGGCAATTGGGATGAGGTAAGGAAGTAGGTGGTTACCAGTGGGACACTGTTGTCATTTGTTCCCTGTGTTTTTAATTGTAAAAGGCAGAAAAAAAACTCGGTCGAGAACAATACCTCTGCCAGGCTGAACTGTTTACGTTTTGTATCCCACTGATAGGTGAGATCTGAATCCGAACCTGAACCAAAATCTAAATGGCTCATTCTTGTCATCTATCCAACTCATCCACCAAGTTTTGCTTGAATCCATACATAACTTTTTAAGATATTGTGCTATATATTGTTTTTGGCCCTATCCCTTAATGGTGAAGGATCACTTAAAAATTCTAATATCGGGATCCGGATCCCAATATTGACCAAATTAAGTCAGTTCATCCCTGTCGCACAATCCAACATACCCTCCAAGTTTTGTCTGAAATTGGTCCACAACTTTGAGATATCCTTCTCTCAGACAAAACACACACAAATAAACAGACAGGCAGATAGACAAAGGGTGAAAACATAACCTTCGGTAGAGGAGGTAAAACTGCTTTTCTTTGATTTATACATTAGACTGTGCTGAAAAGTGTTGTAATGTGTGCCTGTGTAGCATGCAAGTAAGTAATGTAAATATATATAAATATATTGTATACAAGATCGAGGCTCGTGTAAGAGCTAACATCAATCACAAAAAAAAAAACAATCGGACAAACAAAACATACAATAAAGGGAGCGGGAGACAAGATGGGTGGAGAGAAAGAAGCACACAAGTACAACAGCAGAGAACAGGGACATTTGAAGATCTGTGGGAAGGAGAGGGCTTGGAGGAGGAATGGGAAGGCGGGGGAGGGAGGCATTAGCCCCAACATTGTACACAAGCAAGAGAGCTAAAGAGAGATAAATAAGAGTTAAATGGAGAGAGAGGAAAAAAAAGAGAGAAAAGGAGAAAAAGCTAGGGTAAAACAAAAGTAAAATAAGAGAAAAAGAGACAGAAGAAGTGTGAAAAAGAGAGAAGGAAGAGAGATAAACAGAGAGAAAGAGACAAAAATGCAGAAAAAAGAGAGAAAATGATCAAAAGAAAGAAAAGGAGGAGACAAAGAAGAGGAAAGGGGATGAAAATAGAAAAAAAAAGGATAGGTAAAACAAATAGAAAAGTGGAAAAAAGAATAGAAAAAAAGGAAACAAAGAAGATAAAGAAGAAAGAGAGAGAGAAAGAGAAAATGGAGAAAAAAAGAGAGAGAAAAGGATGATGAGAAAGGAAATGAGAAAAAGAAGAGAAGAGAGGACAAAAGGAGGATAAAATTAGAAAAGGCAGGGAAAAAGAAAAGAATACAGAAAAAAGGAAAAACGAATAAAAGAAGAAAAAGAACAGAAAAAGGAAAAACGAATAGAAAGAAGAAAAAAGAACAGAAAAAGAATAAGAAAAAAGAACAGAAAAAGGAGAAAAGAAGATAAAAGGAGAAGACAGAGAGAAAAAGAGACAGAATAAAAGAGCAAAGAAAGCCAAACAAAGAAAAAGATAAAAGGTTAGGGTGGAGAGAAAAGAGAGAAAAGAGAGAAAAGAGTGTTACGGATCCCGGATTTAGAGGAGTTACTATTCATGTCATTGCTTATTAATGTTTATTCTATTAAAGGTTGTTGTGGTTAAAGGGTTAGAGAGGCTCCGGATAACAGGAGACCGGAAACGGGATAGTGAACCGGAAGAAGAAAAAGACACGAGGTCCGGGAGAAGCGGCGATCTTCTTCTTCCTCGCCCAGCTCCGACGCGAGGGGTGTCGATATTGAGCAGCGTGGGGGATGCTGCGTTTGAAAGCCCGTCTGGCGAAAGGAGTTACCTGCGCGGGGTAATTACCGATTACACGTCAAGTTGCCGTGGGTTCGTGCACGGAACCAAGCGTCCGGCACAGTTCGCCTCAACGTCTACAAGGACGCGTACGGGTCGCACCTTGGGCCTCGCGCGCTTGGCAAGCCGCGCTTTGCTTTGCCCGCTTTGCTTTGCAAGGAGGTGTGCGCTGCAGCAGTTGTTCCCGGTACGCGACGTGTACGTTTGGAACACGTCAGCCAGGGGTTCGTTCAACCGCCCGTGTGCGGAGAAGTCGACCTTCACCTTGGTCTGGAGGGGCCCAGAGACATTGTGAGGGACAGTGACCATTGAGGGGTCGTGAGTGGGGAAAAGCGGGGGGAATTTATGAGATGGCCATCTTAGTAAGATTGTTGATGGATTGTTGATTGCTGATGATGGATGGAGAATATATTATTAAGTAATCCGGATCCTTGGTGTGGGGTTTCTTATTGACTTGAATTATTGTGTCTTTCATATTGATTGTGCTACGAAAGCGTATAAAGCAGATATCTTTCTGGCGGGGTCCTCCCACGGTCCGGGGGTCACCAAGTTACCGGGAGGACCACGTAACAGAATTGGGGGCTCGTCCAAATTACGATTTGCGGATTCGCAATTGGGTCTACGTCCGGGATCTATAAAATTTTCTAAATTTTAGTCCGGGAAAGAATTCCCAAGAGTGGGAACTTTTCCAATGTTCCCAAAATTGTTTTGCTCTGCCGACAAAACAACAACAAAAAAACAACAACAGCAATAATAGTAATACTGTTGCTTTTCTTGGTTGGAAATTTCTGGGGTGAAGGTTAACAGGTGTTACCAGTAGTCACCATGGCGTTTGTGGCACAGAACTTTGCGGTAACCCCTAGTGAGGCACAGTTCCGAGCATTACTAAAATCGGACCTCTTGAAATTGGCCAAACATTTTAACTTGGAGGTCCGAACTAATTTGAGGAAGGCAGAGTTGCAGACCACGGTGATACAGTCTATGGTGGGATTAGGAACATGGGACGAGTTAGCCTGGGAGTGGCTACCCGAAGAACCAGAAGACGTTGAGCTCCGGAAACTGGAGTTGCAATTACGGAGCCAGGAATGGATCAAAGAAGAGGAAAGGAAAGCAGAAAAGGAAAGAGCAGAAGAAGAAAGGAAAGCAAAAGAGAGGAGAGAAGAGAAACAGGCAGAGGAAAGGAGAGTGGAACGAGAACTCCAGGAAAGGTTAGAAGGGAGAAAAGCAGAGGAGAGGAGAGCTGCCAGGGAACTCGAAGCAGAGGAGAGAAAAGCCGAAAGGGAATTGAAGGAACGTGATCTGGCGCTTCAGCAAGAAATTAAATTCAAGGAGCTGGATTTAATGAGAGAACGGGGAGAGGTACCACCCTTGCTGATGGGGTCGACACCTAACCAGAACACCTGGGAGGTGGGCAGACATGTGAGGCTGGTTCCACCCTTCAGTGAAAAGGAAGTCACTCAATTTTTTCCACACTTTGAGAAAGTGGCTCGACAGTTAAACTGGCCGGAGGAGGCCTGGACCATACTAGTGCAAAGTGTGCTGGTGGGTAAAGCTCAAGAGATTTATTCGGCGCTACCAATGGACCAATGTGCAGATTATGAGGTATTGAAGAAGCACATCCTCAAAGCCTATGAGTTGGTTCCTAGAGGTTACCGGCAAAAATTCAGTAATGCCAGGAAGAGGGAGAGTGAGACCCATGTGGAGTTTGCCAGAGTGAAAGAAAACATGTTTGATCGGTGGTGTGAGTCGAAAGGAGTCGGGAACGACTTCGAAGCATTGCGTGACCTGATGCTGGTGGAGGAATTTCAACAGTGTGTCCACGAGGACATCAAAGTGTACCTGCAGGAAAAGGAAGTACCAAAGTTGTGGGACGCAGCCACCATGGCAGATGATTATGCCTTAACACACCGGATAGGGGTCCACACACCTAGCTCCTTGCCTAGACTTCAGCAGGGGAGTTATGGAACACCCGGTGCGGAGAACGACAATACATGGCGGCGGCCTCGAGAGGATTATGGGGACAACGCGGATACCCCAACTGTTCGAAATCAGAGGGCTACGGGCCCAAGACAAACTTATTTCTCGGGGGGGCCGAGGCAGACCACGAGTTTTTCCTCCGGGCCTACTTGCGCCTTTTGCAAAAAACCTGGACACTTCATGTCCAGTTGTTACCTCATGAAAAGGGACAACCCAGAGCGGAGTCCGACTATTACAACTCCAAATGCGATGGCTAGCGTAAGAAATCGCCCACAGAAGAGTTACCAACCATTTATTTATGAGGGGTTTGTCTCACTCGAGGGAGACTTGACTAACCCAAGACCTGTTAGGGTATTGAGGGACACAGGAGCCCATCAATCCTTAATGCTTGAAGGCATTTTGCCATTGTCAAAGAGTACCGCAACTGGTGATAGTGTTCGGTTACAAGGGATCGGTGGCTGTGTTAGTGCCCCACTTCATGTCATCCATTTGGAATCCGATTTGGTGTCAGGAACGGTCACCGTCAGTTTACAAGCCACGCTTCCTGTAGAGGGGGTATCTGTGATTATCGGGAATGATTTGGCCAGGGGGCAAATTTATGGTAACCCGAGGGTGGGTAAAGAGCCCCGCAGGGGAAATAACACCACCCCAGCTCGGGATGGCGACAAAAGTTCCAAGTTATTCGTAGGGGGACTGAACTTCAACACAGAGGAAGAAGTTCTGACCTCTGTCTTCAACAGATATGGGCCGCTGGTGGAAGTGCGGGTGGTAAAAGACAGGGAAACGCAACGGTCAAGAGGGTTCGGCTTTGTCACGTTTGCAAGCACAAGAGATGCCAGGGAGGCAGAGAAGAATTGGAATGGTAAGGATTTGGAGGGTCGGACCATAACAGTAGGGAAGGCATTTCGTAGGCGTCGAGAGGTCTACAGAAGAGGACCACTTGGCGGTAGTTTTGGGGTTGGCAGCAGCCGATATTACTATGGAGGCTCCCAGAGTTACGGCATCTCCCGAAAGAATGATTGGCAGAGGACTGGCCGAGAAGGAGACCGCCAGTCAGGGGACTGCTGGGACAAGGGGTCCCACCGTAACTGTTAGGAGTCCGGAGAAGTTGAAGCCCTCTATATACGGCGGAGCCGCCGAGCCTGGGCTCCTACACGGGCTAACCGTGAACGCCACGTTCTTAAAAGGCGTCCCGGTAGGGAACGTTCCTACACGGACTAACCGTGAACTCCACATTCTTAAAGGCGTCCATGTAATGAACTTTCCTCCCCGGACTAACCGTGAACCCCACATTCCTTAAGGCGTCCATGTAGTGAGTACTCAGCTGGGCCTCCATCCAAGAGCAACTAGAAGTGGTTGACGCTTGGTCTAGAGGGTATTACCTTGGAATCTCTGGGGGGTTTTGGTGAAAGTTTGTTGCTTTATTTTTGAGATGCGATAGTTGTGCCCGGGGGGAACTGATGATTTGGGGTATCGGGTTGGTTTATCAAAGTTGGCCGGCACAGAAAGTTTTTGCGGGGTTCAAACTTTCTTTCTTGAAGGGGGGGAGTGTTACGGATCCCGGATTTAGAGGAGTTACTATTCATGTCATTGCTTATTAATGTTTATTCTATTAAAGGTTGTTGTGGTTAAAGGGTTAGAGAGGCTCCGGATAACAGGAGACCGGAAACAGGATAGTGAACCGGAAGAAGAAAAAGACACGAGGTCCGGGAGAAGCGGCGATCTTCTTCTTCCTCGCCCAGCTCCGACGCGAGGGGTGTCGATATTGAGCAGCGTGGGGGACGCTGCGTTTGAAAGCCCGTCTGGCGAAAGGAGTTACCTGCGCGGGGTAATTTCCGATTACACGTCAAGTTGCCGTGGGTTCGTGCGCGGAACCAAGCGTCCGGCACAGTTCGCCTCAACGTCGACAAGGACGCGTACGGGTCGCACCTTGGGCCTCGCGCGCTTGGCAAGCCGCGCTTTGCTTTGCCCGCTTTGCTTTGCAAGGAGGTGTGCGCTGCAGCAGCTGTTCCCGGTACGCGACGTGCCCGTTCGTTCAACGAAACGTTGTTCGTTTCAAAAGAGAGTTCGTTCAACCGCCCGTGTGCGGAGAAGTCGACCTTCACCTTGGTCTGGAGGGGCCCAGAGACATTGTGAGGGACAGTGACCATTGAGGTGTCGTGAGTGGGGAAAGGGGGGAAATTTATGAGATGGCCATCTTAGTAAGATTGTTGATGGATTGTTGATTGCTGATGATGGATGGAGAATATATTATTAAGTAATCCGGATCCTTGGTGTGGGGTTTCTTATTGACTTGAATTATTGTGTCTTTCATATTGATTGCGCTACGAAAGCGTATAAAGCAGATATCTTTCTGGCGGGGTCCTCCCACGGTCCGGGGGTCACCAAGACCAGGTAGTTACCGGGAGGACCACGTAACAAGAGAGAAAAGAGAGAAAAGAGAGAAAGGAGAGACAGGAGAGAAAAGAGAGAAAAGAGAGAAAAGAGAGAAAAGAGAGAAAAGAGAGAAAGGAGAGACAGGAGAGAAAAGAGAGAAAAGAGAGAAAAGAGAGAAAAGAGAGAAAAGAGAGAAAGGAGAGAAAAGAGAGAAAAGAGAGAAAGGAGAGAAAGGAGAGAAAAGAGAGAAAAGAGAGAAAGGAGAGAAAGGAGAGAAAGGAGAGAAAGGAGAGAAAGGAGAGAAAGGAGAGAAAGGAGAGAAAAGAGAGAAAAGAGAGAAAGGAGAGAAAGGAGAGAAAGGAGAGAAAGGAGAGAAAAGAGAGAAAAGAGAGAAAAGAGAGAAAGGAGAGAAAGGAGAGAAAAGAGAGAAAGGAGAGAAAAGAGAGAAAAGAGAGAAAAGAGAGAAAGGAGAGAAAGGAGAGAAAAGAGAGAAAGGAGAGAAAAGAGAGAAAAGAGAGAAAGGAGAGAAAAGAGAGAAAAGAGAGAAAGGAGAGAAAAGAGAGAAAAGAGAGAAAGGAGAGAAAGGAGAGAAAAGAGAGAAAAGAGAGAAAGGAGAGAAAGGAGAGAAAGGAGAGACAGAAGAGACAGAAGAGAGAAAGGAGAGAAAGGAGAGAAAAGAGAGAAAAGAGAGAAAAGAGAGAAAGGAGAGAAAGAGAGAAAAGGGAGAAAAGAGAGAAAGGAGAGAAAAGAGAGAAAGGAGAGAAAAGAGAGAAAGGAGAGAAAAGAGAGAAAGGAGAGAAAGGAGAGAAAGGAGAGAAAAGAGAGAAAAGAGAGAAAGGAGAGAAAGGAGAGAAAGGAGAGAAAAGAGAGAAAAGAGAGAAAAGAGAGAAAGGAGAGAAAGGAGAGAAAAGAGAGAAAAGAGAGAAAAGAGAGAAAAGAGAGAAAGGAGAGAAAGGAGAGAAAAGAGAGAAAAGAGAGAAAGGAGAGAAAAGAGAGAAAGGAGAGAAAAGAGAAAGAGAGAGAGAGAGAGAGAGAGAGAGAGAGAGAGAGAGAGAGAGAGAGAGAGAGAGAGAGAGAGAGAAAGAGAGAGAGTAAAAGGAGGTAAAAAGAGCAAGAGAGAGAGAGAGAGAGAGAGAGAGAGAGAGAGTAAAAGGACGTAAAAAGAGCAAGAAAAAGAGAGAGTAGCGAGGGAGGAGAGAGAGAGAGATTTGTGACTGTTGAAGCTGTTTTATTACAAAGGTAACACTCCAGCCTCCTGGAGCAACATACGCACAGAAAGTACAATCGACAACAATAATACATGCATCTGTACATGACAACTCATCACATTCACAATCCATACCCGTTTCAGAAAAAAGCTTTGCATGTAAATGTGTTCTCCATACAAAATACAGTCAGTGTACCATAAATCCTCCAACACATTAAGACTACATATGGTAACATGATAAGCATGTTTTACTCTTTGCATGCCGATACCATCCTTTAAAAAAAAGTACACTATTCATTTCTGCCACTCACTAATCTGAATCTGGTTTTGCTGGTTTTATAAATTGCAAGCCTGGCAATGCCAATTACAAAATTCAAAAGCAAACATTGTTCGGCTGTGGATGCGCACTGATCTTTGGCCACCTGCATGTACTTCAGCCGACGCCTGCACAACCACACCTGTTCAATGATGGCCTCCCCATCATCAAAAAAAAGAATCAGAACCGTCTGAATGCGAATTACCAGAGCTCCAGGAGGCTGGAGTGAAATTACTTAATGCCGTAATTTTGGAACCACCACATTGTTTATTTTTTTTTTGCCAAATAAGTGCCTTAAGAAGCCAAAAAAATGGAATGGATCATTTCTTTCCACAATGCGAATTTCTGTTTAATATAATGTAAAAATCCATCTCAACTTTTATTTTGTAATTACAAGTGCCCAAATAGATACCGAGGTGTTTTGTTCCATGTCTTTTCCATAGCATTCCACTTGGGAAAGTTGGAAGAGGTTACAAAGACGATAATGATGATGGGAGTTCAGGGCACACTCGAAGGGTCACTCACACATCTGTTGCAATTTACTCTTGCCTACCGGTCAACCTCAAAATTGGCAAGACAGCGAGATACCTCGACAACATCTTTCTGGTTTTGAAGATGGAGCTGATCAACATTGAAGCTGAAATAATAATTATTGATTGCTTGATGATATAATCAAACTTAAAAAAGAAAAACAAAGAAGAGCCAATAAGGGCCCATCCGAGGGAGTGTGCAACAAGCCGGACAGCGAATAACCTTGACGGACGGACACCGCACTAAAATGGAAAGGATGACAGACTGGTATTAACTTTTAACCAACATGATGCATTATTATATAATAGTTTCAGATATGAGAATTTCCCCAAAGCCTGCCGTAGAAAGAACTGTGATCAAAAAAGAAGAAGAAGCGCTCACAAGCCTTTTCATGATCAAGGAATAGTAGCCCAAAGCAGTTACATGTAGTATGACCAATATTAATGGAATCTCTCACTGAAAGAAAATCGTCATAAATGGATCATTCAGGATACAATAAGTTTGGTCATTGCCAGAGGAATGAAATGACTTTTTTTGCAAATGCAGTGCTAGCACTTTTGGCAATCTTTTCGTGATTGCTAAAGCCCCTGTCACACCTTGACGATTTAGCCAGCGTATGCCGACGTATCAAAATTGAGTGCTGGTGTGAGTCATACGCTGGCATACGTCGACAAATTTTGTGCATGCACAAAATTTGTCGACGAGCTCGGCGTACTACGACGTATGCCAGCGTGCTCTTAACGGAGCCAAATTTTTCATACGTCGGCATACGCTGGCTAAAACGTCAAGGTGTGACACCGGTTTTAGCAATGACTACACATGCTGCAAATTTGTGATATGCTGCTGCAAATCCACCTTTTTTGGGAAGAAAGCGTAAAACGGCTCTCCGGCAACTTGGGGGCAATTCACCGTCATCTAGACTGGGCATGGGGAACCTCCGGCCAGTGGCATGTTTTGATCCAGACTGCGTGGTGACATTTTCTTCAGTAATTTACGTACATAGTTATTATGTAGGGAGGACTGGCAGGATAATGTGGAGGTATGCAGACTTGCCTCTGAAATGTCGACCCTGGGATTGAATCTCGACCAAGCTATAAATTTCCATGCTGATGTTCCGCATGCAAGGGCGATTCATCAATGTGTGCTCCGTCCCTCCAATGGATGTTCAACTGGGTGTCCTGTTTGCAAGCATTAATTAGCCGACGTTAAAGACCATGTGGTGTACTTCGCGAAGAGCCGAAGGTGAGCCATCATCGGCACCATGTCTAAATTACAAATTTTTCACTTGCAGTCGAGAATTCTGAGTGTGAGTGGCGACCCGTTTAGGTTGTAACCTACAGTGGCCAAGCCAATGAAACTCTTTGCGCCTAATGGCTCACTAATGAAAAGAAGAAGAACAAGAAAAAATTGAGTTGGAGCACTGACAGGCCTTGGTTTTCGACGGTTGGAATGGCCGCCCGTCCTGAAAAGGACGTTCTATGCCTTGGTCTTGGTCTTGACCTTGGCTTGTACCTTGTCCTGCCAGCTCGATGATTGTGTGGAGACATTAATTTCACAATTCTTGTTACTTGTAGGGAAGGCCGTGGGAGAGGCTGTCGTCTTCTTCCCCACCTTATATCCACCGCTACATCTGCGACCCAGGAGGTGGCGTCGTAGGAGAAGACCTACCACGCCTGCAATGGACCTTGCTGAACCGTCTACATACGGGGGTCGGCCGCTTCAAATCATCACTGAAGATGTAGGGCCTGGCAGACAGCACCGCGTGCGAGTGCGGCGAGCCTGAGCAGACTGCCGAACACATAATTACCACCTGCCCCCTATACAGACCACCTTCAGAAGCCGGCCTCTTCGACGTAGGACAGAGATGAGGGCATGGCTGCACGACACTGAGCTGGCCATCTGATGATACACGAAAGAAGAAGAAGAAGAAGAAAAATGTGTGAGAGAAGTTAAATAATCCTATTTGCAATAGCCTTATCCACAGTTCCTGGGGAAAACAGCTTTAGATAAAAATAAAATCTGGCATTGCATATTAATGTCACTCTGGTGAGTCAAAGGAATACCGTCAGAGGAAAGTATGCTATGAATCTGTCGAGATGTTTTGGCTGCCATTTAAAGTAAAGATTTCCAGGCATCAAGGTGCATTCTGCTGATCTGTAGCTAGGTGAATAAGTCATAATATAAATATAAATCGTCGAATATTGAAATAAAAATATTTTTGCTCATCTAATTTATAAAATAATAGTCTAAAGACATCTTGCAAAATGTACAGTGCATTCAGAAAGTATTCAGACCCCTTCACTTTTTTCACATTTAGTTTTGTTGCAGCCTTATGCTGAAATCGTTTAAATTCTTTTTTTTCCCCTCATCAATCTACACTCAATATCCCATAATGACAAAGAGAAAACAGGATTTTAGAAAGTTTTGCAAATTTATTAAAAAGAAAAAACTGATATATCACATTGACATAAGTATTCAGCCCCGTTGCTATGACACTTGAAATATAGCTCAGGTGCCTCCCATTTCTCTTGATCATCTTTGAGATGTTTCGACACCTTGATTGGAGTCCACCTGTGGTAAATTCAATTGATTGGACATGATTTGGAAAGGCACACACCTGTCTATATGAGGTCTCACAGCTGACAATGCATATCAGAGCAAAAACCAAGCCATGAGGTTGAAGGAACTGCCTGCAGAGCTCAGAGACAGGATTGTGTCGAGGAACATATCTGGGGAAGCCTACAAAAAAAATTCTGCTGCATTGTAGGTTCCCAAGAGCACAGTGGCCTCCATGATTCTTAAATGGAAGAAGTTTGGAAAAACCAGGACTCTTCCTCGAGCTGGCCGCCCGGCCAAACTGAGCAATCGGCGGAGAAGGGCCTTGGTAAGAGAGGTGACCAAGAACCCGATGGTCGCTCTGGATGAGCTCCAGAGATCCTGTGTGGAGATGGGAGAAACTTCCAGAAGGACAACCATCACTGCAACACTCCACCGATCTGGGCTTTATGGCAGAGTGGCCAGACCAAGTCAAGTTTCAAGATTTTCAAGACCAAAGACCAAAGACCAAAGATTTCAACACCAAAGTTTCAAGATTTTCCAAATTGTTGTATTTGTTACGCCCAGTTATTCTGCTATGGTTCTAACTAAATTATTCTGTTATTTCAACTTCCAAATTGCTTGCTTTTCTTTCATGGACAGTTCTCTGATCTTCATGTTGGTTTATGCCTACTGACTCCAAAGGCAGACTTTGCAAAAGCAAAGGCTAAAACCAAGGCAAGACATTTACAGCTCTTTTATGTGTGAACAAACAATGCAACAAGAAAGACCTGTCAGTCATTTGTTCAAATACTTATGCTTACCTAAAACGGGGGGACTAAACAAACAAAGTGCTATTGTTCTGCAATGGTGAAATACACTACATGGCCAAAAGTATGTGGACACATGAACATCACCCTGGTATGTGCTCGTCGAACATTTAATTCCAAAATCATGGGCATTAGTATGGAGTTGGTCCCTCCTTTGCTGCTATAACAGCCTCCACTCTTCTGGGAAGGCTTTCCACTAGATGTTAGAACATTGCTGCGGGGATTTGCTTCCATTCAGCCACAAGAGCATGAGTGAGGTTGGGCACTGATGTTGGTCGATTAGGCCTGGCTCACAGTCAGCGTTCCAATTCATCCCAAAGGTGTTCATTCAATGGGGTTGAGGTGAGGGCTCTGTGCAGGCCAGTCAAGTTCTTCCACAACGATCTCGACAAAGAGATCATTTCTGTATGGACCTCACTTTGTGCACGGGGGCATTGTCATGCTGAAACAAGTAAGGGTCTTCCCAAAACTGATGCCACAAAGTTGGAAGCACACAATCGTCTAGAATGTCATTGTATGCTGTCGCATTAATATTTCCCTTCACTGGAACTAAGGGGCATAGCCCGATCCATGAAAAACAACCACAGACCATTATTCCTCCTCCACAAAACTTTATAGTTGGCACTAAGCATTCGGCCAGGTATCGTTCTCCTGGCATCCGTCAAAACCCAGATTCATCCGTCGGACTGCCAGATGGTGAAGAGTGATTCATCATTCCAGAGAACACGTTTCCACTGCTTCAGAGTCCAATGGCGGCGAGCGTTACACCACTCCAGCCAACACTTGGCATTGCTCATGGTGATGTTAGGCTTGTGTGCGGATGCTCAGCCATGGAAACCCATTTCATGAAGCTCCCAATGAACAGTTGTTGTGCTGACGTTATTTCCAGTGGCAGTTTGGAACTTTGTACTGAGTGTTGCAATCGAGCACAGACTATTTTTACGTGCTACGTGCTTCAGCACTCGGCTGTCCCGTTCAGTGAGCTTGTGTGGCCTACCACTTACGTCTAAGCTGTTGTTGCTCGTAGACGTTTACACTTCACAATAACAGCACTTACAGTTGACCGGGACAGCTCTAGCAGGGCAGAAATTTGACGAACTGACTTGTTGGAAAGGTAGCATCCCATGAGGGTGCCACGTTGAAAGTCACTGAGCTCTTTATTATGGCCCATTCTACTGCCAAGGTTTGTCTATGGAGAGTGCATGGCTGTGTGCTTGATTATATATATATATATCATATATATATATATATATATATATATACAGTGATCCCTCGTTTATCGTGGGGGTTACGTTCCAGAACCCCCCACGATAGACGAAAATCCGCGAAGTAGCGACCATATTTTTATTTTATTATTTATATATATTTTAAAGCTTTATGACCCTCCCCACACTCTTATTAACCTTTCCCACACTCTTATTAACCTTTCTCACACTCTTATTAACCTTTCCCATACTCTTATAAACACTTCCTATACTCTTAAACACTTTTTACACTCTTAAACATACGTAATTTTAACAACATATAAAATTCTAATGGGTACTCAGCATTGAAGATACTACAACTTGCGTGATGAAGATGATGATGAATTAGCTGTGCAGTACTGATGACGATGAAGGTGATGACGATGATGAATGTACTGCACAGCCAGAAAGAGCATTACAGCTCTTCTGAAGGCGCCACTGCATCAGGCGCTTCGTCAGGTGGTGTAGTATCTTCGCCCTCGTTTGCAACTTCAGTTTCCGCTGAAGGCGTAGGCGTAACTTGTCTCTTCTTGCGAGTGAGGAACATGGTTATGGGGAGTTGCTGGTGCTGCTTCTTATTCTGTGCAAGAAGGTTTTTATAAACCGTCATGCCCCCCTCGATGGTATTTGCAAACTGCAACGCACGAAGCATGTGGGGGTCCCATTCTTGAGCCACTCGCTGAAGGTCTTTGGCCATTCTGACCATGGTTGCGAGCCGTTCGAGTGTTAGGCCAACCTCCTCTTCTTCTTGAGACCCTGGTTCCTCTTGTTCCTCTTCCTCTTCCTCGCTGCTGACTTCGTCATCTCCGTGAGGTCTTCATCCGTCAACGGTTGTGAGTGGGCATCAATCAGCTCATTAACATCCTCGTGAGTCATGTTGTTGAAGCCATCTCCACCAAGAAGTTTTGCCAGCTTCACAGCCTTATCAACTGCAGAATGATAAACCTCTTCAGGAGAGAACCCGTTATAGTCATGGACGACTTCTGGCCACAATTTCTTCCAGCTGGCATTTAAAGTTGCACTCTTCATCTCCTTTATGGCCTTCTGAATATTTAGGAGACACGATGCAATGGTGTATTCACGCCAGTACGCCTTCAGTGAGAAGTCTTCGTCAGAGTCCATAGCATCAACGAGGTTTTGCAGGGCGCTTCGCGTATAAAGCGCCTTAAAAGCGCGAATAACGCCTTGATCCATCGGCTGAATCAGCGATGTGGTGTTCGGCGGCAAGAACTCTATCTGCACACCATCATACGATAGATCAACTGCGTGGCCTCCAGCATTGTCCATGATCAGAACCACTTTGAATTCGAGGCCTTTCTCTGCCAGATAAAGCTTCACCTCTGGTATAAAGCACTGATGCAACCAATCAGATGTAAGAACTTTAGTCATCCAGGCCTTAGTGTTGTGCATCCAGTAAACTGGCAACACATTCTTATTTCTGTTTTTGAGAGCCCTTGGGTTTTTTTACTTATAAATAAGACCTGGCTTCATCATAAAACCCGCAGCATTCCCACACATAATTACCGTTACACGATCTTTTTGGGCCTTGAATCCGGGGGCTTTGGCTTCGTCCTTCATAATAAAAGTGCGAGACGGCATCCTTTTCCAGAATAGGCCCGTTTCATCCATGTTGAAGACTTGTTCGGGCCTATAGCCCCCTTCCTCGATGAGCGTTTTAAATGTGTTATTCACATATTCTTCAGCTCCAGCTTTATCCGCAGAGGTAGCTTCCCCATGCAGAGGAACGCTCCTAAGTCCAAAGCGCTTCTGAAACTTATCAAACCAGCCCTTGCTGGCACTGAATGTGGTTTGTTTGGTGGGAGAAGCACTCGATGGTCCTGCTTCTGCATTGTCGTCCTCGTCCTCCTCGTCGCCGTCATGATCGTCACCGCTTTCAGCAAAACTATCGTGAAGTTTCTTGGCCTTTGTGCGGATGGTGTTGGTATCCAGCGAGATATCCTTCCTCCTGCAGTCGCTGATCCACAGGGCCAATGCAGACTCCATCCTTACAATGGCCTTATTGCGGGACGTTACCACCCTCTTCGCAGTCTTGTTAAAAGACACTGCTGCTGTCGTCCTGATATTCTTTTCGTCCTTCTTAATGTACCGGACCGAAGATTCATTGATGCCGTAATGGCAGGCCTACAGCCGCGAAGCTTCTCCCTTGCTTTAACATGTCGAGAAGTTGCACTTTTTCAACGATGGTTAGCATCTTCCTCTGCCGCTTAGGTTCAGTGCCAGATACCTTAGAAGGTGCAGAACATTTGGGCGGCATTGTAGGGGTTGAAATAAATTTAAAACTTTTACAGATAAATCACACAAACACAACACCGCAGAGTAACACTACGAGTAGCGATCGCACGTCGATGTGAAATGGACAAGGCGAGATGCTGAATGCATGCTATGCGCGGGAGATACAGAGAATGATGCTATGGTCGCTGAGCCAATCAGAGCCCAGGATACAGAACACCATGCTCTGGTTGGTCGCCTCTAATCCATCAGCCAGTAGTGTGCCGTGTACGATCTCACGTGGGTAACTAGCGCAAGGGGAAGCTGCCGCATCTGCGTTTTCCATACGCACGACTCTTTGTCTCTTTGTCTACTCTTCTACTGTACACTATGTACAGTATTTTCTTTCTTGTAATATGTTTTAATTACTGTATTTTTCTTATTTTTTTACGTTTTTTAATTTTTTAGGCTAGAAAATGCTTATTTTACCACAAAAATATTTAAAATAATAGTATATAAAAATACATTTATACCGCAAAATCCGCGATAGAGCGAAAATCCGCGATATAAAATTAGATATGTAAGAGTTAAAAATCCGCGATACAGTGAGGCCGCGAAAGGTGAACCGCGATATAGCGAGGGACGACTGTATATATATATATATATTATATATATATATATATATATATATATATATATATATATATATATATATATATATATATATATATATATATATATATATATATATATATATATATATATATATATATATTTATATATATATATATATATATATATATATATATATATATATATATATATATATATATATTTATTTATATATATATATATATATATATATATATATATATATGTATATATACTAGGGCATGCCCGTACTATATATATATATATCTAAAATTATATCCCCCCCCTCTATTTACATGAAATGGTTTGGTCCAAAGCGAACGGCTTGCGAGTACGGTGACAATCCCCCCCCTCTATTTACATGAAATGGTTTGGTCCAAAGCGAACGGCTTGCGGAGTTTGGTAAAGAAATCGCCATAGCATGCACAAACGTGCAGGAAAGCGAAAGAATCGCAAATTAGTTTTAATTAGTTTTAAAACATCGTTTAACGCCAACATAGCGGCAACATAGTTTGCCAACGTGAAATAAATGAATACGCTCTCAAATGTGCCGTCCGAGGCAGAGTCTGTTCGGCACGTTCGGCACACGTGATAGCTCGCTGCTCTCTGATTGGTTGAATCGTTTTTTGGACATAGCTCGGTAACTACTTGTCCGATTAATATGAAACCTTGAAAAGGCACATCCTCGGGTCCCCAGCAATATACCTGGCAAGTTTAAAGTATATCGGACCCGTGGTTGTCGAGAAACAGCGGTCACAGACATACATACATACATACATACATACACACAGAGATTACTGGAATTATAGATAGACTAGGGCATGCCCGTACCATATATATATCTAAAATTATATCCCCCCCCTCTATTTACATGAAATGGTTTGGTCCAAAGCGAACGGCTTGCGAGTACGGTGACAATCCCCCCCCTCTATTTACATGAAATGGTTTGGTCCAAAGCGAACGGCTTGCGAGTACGGTGACAATCCCCCCCCTCTATTTACATGAAATGGTTTGGTCCAAAGCGAACGGGTTGCGGAGTTTGGTAAAGAAATCGCCATAGCGTGCACAAACGCGCAGGAAAGCGAAAGAATCGCAAATTAGTTTTAATTAGTTTTAAAACATAGTTTAACGCCAACATAGTTTGCCAACGTGAAATAAAGTTTGCTCGGTAACTACTTGTCCGATTAATATGAAACCTTGAAAAGGCACATCCTCGGTCGAGAAACAGCGGTCACAGACATACATACATACATACATACATACACACAGAAAGTGATGTAATTTTGTTTGTTCTGGTTGATTTGTTTGTGAAGTAAATGTTAGCTCTTTCACGAGCCTCGATTCAGTATACAAAAAAAAAAAAAAAAAAAAAAAAATGAATACGCTCTCAAATGTGCCGTCCGAGGCAGAGTCTGTTCGGCACGTTCGGCACACGTGATAGCTCGCTGCTCTCTGATTGGTTGAATCGTTTTTTGGACATAGCTCGGTAACTACTTGTCCGATTAATATGAAACCTTGAAAAGGCACATCCTCGGGTCCCCAGCAATATACCTGGCAAGTTTAAAGTATATCGGACCCGTGGTTGTCGAGAAACAGCGGTCACAGACATACATACATACATACATACATACATACACACAGAGATTACTGGAATTATAGATAGATAGATATATATATATATATAATATATATATATATATATATAATATATATATATATACTATATATATATATATATATATATATATATATATATATATATATATATATATATATATACGTATATACAGACTTGGCATTTAATATGGAATATTTTATTTGCGGGGGTGAACTTACTTTTCAAGATGTCTTAGAACTAAAAGTTCATTGGAATTATGTTGAAATTATTCTAGATTTTGTTAATGTGACCTTTAAAAGAAACAAAAACCACATTTGGCATTTCGAAGCAAATAAATTGATCCGTGAAAGTGATGTAAACTGATATCGAACTCAATTCACGGACAGTACTGTGTTAAACTTCTGCACGTTTCCCAGAAGTATCTCTTTATTTTGCACATCAGCCAAAAAAATTTTAAACAAAAACAAAAGTTAAATTACGACTGGGATTACGGACAGTAAAATTACAGTTCAGTACTTCGTGTAACCCCCACGAGCATTCAGGAGAGCACGTACATGTTGAGGCATGCTGTTCACGAGATTTGCCAAGGTTTGGACAGGAATCGCATGCCATGCAGTGACAATAGCCTGCTGCAATTCACGCACAGAGGTGGGCTGCTGGTCCAAGTTGTCGATTTGACGCGTTAATTCTGCCCACAAGTTATCTATCGGATTCATATCCGGGGACACGGCAGGCCACTCCATATGCTCGACACCATGGTCAGCAAGAAAGTGTTGGATCATGCGAGCACGATGAGGCCATGCATTGTCATCTTGGAAGACAAGGTTTCCTCGAAAGGCTGCACGAGCAAATGGAAGCAATGTTTTCCTCCAGAATGCCCCTGTACTTGAACTGGTTCAGGTTTCCATTCAGAACAACCAGGTCAGTTTTGCCACCTGCATGAAAAGCAGCCCAAACAGTCACCCCACCACCTCCAGATTGGACTCTTGGCACTATACAATCTTCATTGTAGGCTTCATGCACTTGTCTGCGCACTCGGACGCGGCCATCTTGATGATAGACCAGAAATATAGACTCGTCACTGAAGTTCACGTGATTCCAGTGTCCTTGCTGCCATTGACGGTGCTCTCTGGCCCACTGCAATCGGTGCTGGCGGTGTTGTCTGGTCAGGCATGGCTTTCTCAGGGGACGCTTGGCACGATAGCCTGCTTGAACCAGTCGTTGGTTGACCAGCCTTCTGGATACAGGCACATTTGTCAGTTGCTGCCACTCAGCCCTAACCCGATTAGCTGACTTGGAACGGCCATTGCGGACTAACCGGTGCAGCTGGCGATCATCCCTCCTTGTGGTTCTGCGGGGACGTCCTGGCCTCGTTATTGGAGTAGGGACACCCCTTTGAGCATTTCGTTTCAGGATCTTTGACACCTGACCTTGAGTGATGTCATACTGCCGAACAATAGCACGCTGTTTCATGCTGGAATTTCGTAAAGCCACCACTCCATGACAAACAGCATTGTCGAGTTGACGGACCATCTCCAGAGGAAGCGGCAATAACTTTTGTAGACGTGCAGCAGTTGTTTTCCACTAATACAGAACGCAACAACCCTTATATACCCGATTGTGAAGCCAATCGTCAAATGTACCTGTCCGTACATTTTGTCACACCACATGTGATATAATCCTGTTATTGACTCCTTGCTGTGACAGACAATCAGTGACATGGTTCTTTTAACAAAGAAATCACCGAAGCGTAAAAGAAATTCAACAGATTGATATACTGAGTTCAGAAAGTAAACACAAGTCAAGAAAAAAAAAATGTTCCATATTAAATGCCAAGTCTGTGTGTATATATTGTAACGGATTTGAGAAGTGTAACGGAATTGAGAAGTGTAACAATTTTGAGAAAGTGTAACGAATGTGAAAAGTATGGTTTTGTTGTTTGTAACACCCTCGTAAAGTAAAGAATGGTCGCAGCTCGTCCTCTTAGTTAATTCCATAAACCTACACACAGGACACGATATATCCTTTTAAATAGTTAGTCCCTTATTCTCTGTGTAGGCTAAGGATGTGTTTCCCACTAGTTTGACTCTTCATTGCACCGAATTAAATAAGAGTAGGCCCTCCGACGCCCCATGGCAGCTTCCAAGTGCCAGGTTTGCACTTTGCTGCATTTTCATCTGCCATCCACTTTGCAGCAGTTAACTCCATTACGCACGAGGTAACGCCGAAGAAGAAAGGCAGGTCTCCACCTCGTCATAGAGGGGAGGAGTAAGTCGGCCCCGCTCATCCAACCCAGAACGAGGGGTTTGGCTAGAGAGGGCGGAGAGAGAACGTTTGGGGAAGGTTCGAAAAGGGTGAAGGGCGGGGCCTATATAACCCGCTGCAGGATGCTCCCAAAAGGAGATGTGCTGAGAGGAGGGATGAGTTCTGGGTCCAGGAGATGCGCTGGAGACGAGCAGGTGTGACCGAGCCGCCATGAGACGTACCGTGCTGCAGGAGAAACGGACCGGGGCAACGCAAGGAGCGCACGAGGCAGTACGGAGAAAGGAACTTCGCCCGCGCAGTTTGGGACCAAAGCTCGGCTTCTTGACGGCGGTGCCTTCTGGCCCGACCGTGCCCAGCACCCGCTGAACCTTCCTTGCCTCTGAAAGCCACCCATCTCCAAGCCATTCCTTCCTGCCTGCATTTCCCCGTGTAAGTGTGATCGTCCGTCTGTCTTTAATGTTGTCCTGGGGTTCATTAATTAAGCTTGAATAGGTAAGCTAATGATTTCACTGTGTGTCTGCTCCTTCCATTTTCTGTATATAACCGACTGCTCTCGTTGCTTTGGTTGTGAAAATACTTAATAAATACTGTTATTCCTCCGTACTTCTTCTTCTTCATTCTTGTTCGGTCACTTTAGAGGTTTCCATATTGGGCAGCTGCGGCATGATACGGCCAAAGTTTGGGGTAAATCGGGTTTTAGTTAGGGGAATAACTGTTCGGTCGCGGAGCCTCTGCTCGGCAAACATACCATCTTTAACCGCGTACCGTAACAATATATATATATATATATGTATATATATATATATGTATATATATTATATATATATATATATATATATATATATATATATATATATATATACATACATATACTTGTCAGCAATGGGTGTGGCTGAAACAGCCGAATCCACTAATTAGAAGGCATGTCCGCATACTTGGCCATGTCGTGTAAATATGCATAGAATTGTCAAGAAATAAAAGCTGACCTCCTGTAATCTCGCCTCGTATTCAAACGAGTATTTTGATCTCAAATCCGAATTTCTAAAATATTAGCAATCTTACTATAATTCACAAAATGTCCGTCTGTCTGTCTGTCTGTCTGTCCGTTCCCT
>NC_136271.1:59006460-59062711 GCF_964187855.1 Myxine glutinosa | reverse complement strand
ACACAAGTGCGAAAAGTGGTTTTTCCACACTAATACAAGTGCAAAAGTGGTTTCCTGCACCAACACAAGTGCGAAAAGTGGTTTTTCAACACTAACACAAGTGCGAAAAGTGGTTTTTCAACACTAACACAAGTGCGAAAAGTGGTTTTTCCACACTAATACAAGTGCAAAAGTGGTTTCCTGCACCAACACAAGTGCGAAAAGTGGTTTTTCAACACTAACACAAGTGCGAAAAGTGGTTTTTCAACACTATCACAAGTGCAAAAAGTGTTTTTTCCACACTAATACAAGTGCAAAAGTGGTTTCCTGCACCAACACAAGTGCGAAAAGTGGTTTTTCAACACCAACACAAGTGCGAAAAGTGGTTTTTCAACACTAACACAAGTGCGAAAAGTGGTTTTTCCACACTAATACAAGTGCAAAAGTGGTTTCCTGCACCAACACAAGTGCGAAAAGTGGTTTTTCAACACTAACACAAGTGCGAAAAGTGGTTTTTCAACAATATCACAAGTGCAAAAAGTGTTTTTTCCACACTAATACAAGTGCAAAAGTGGTTTCCTGCACCAACATAAGTGCAAAAGTGGTTTTTCAACACTAACACAAGTGCGAAAAGTGGTTTTTCAACACTAACACAAGTGCGAAAAGTGGTTTTTCAACACTATCACAAGTGCAAAAAGTGTTTTTTCCACACTAATACAAGTGCAAAAGTGGTTTCCTGCACCAACACAAGTGCGAAAAGTGGTTTTTCAACAATAACACAAGTGGGAAAAGTGGTTTTTCAACACTATCACAAGTGCAAAAAGTGTTTTTTCCACACTAATACAAGTGCAAAAGTGGTTTCCTGCACCAACACAAGTGCGAAAAGTGGTTTTTCAACACTAACACAAGTGCGAAAAGTGGTTTTTCAACACTATCATAAGTGCAAAAATTGTTTTTTCCACACTAATACAAGTGCAAAAGTGGTTTCCTGCACCAACACAAGTGCGAAAAGTGGTTTTTCAACACTAACACAAGTGCGAAAAGTGGTTTTTCCACACTAATACAAGTGCAAAAGTGGTTTCCTGCACCAACACAAGTGCGAAAAGTGGTTTTTCAACACTAACACAAGTGCGAAAAGTGGTTTTTCAACACTAACACAAGTGCAAAAAGTGGTTTTTCCACACTAATACAAGTGCAAAAGTGGTTTCCTGCACCAACACAAGTGCGAAAAGTGGTTTTTCAACACTAACACAAGTGCGAAAAGTGGTTTTTCAACACTATCACAAGTGCAAAAAGTGTTTTTTCCACACTAATACAAGTGCAAAAGTGGTTTCCTGCACCAACACAAGTGCGAAAAGTGGTTTTTCAACACTAACACAAGTGCGAAAAGTGGTTTTTCCACACTAATACAAGTGCAAAAGTGGTTTCCTGCACCAACACAAGTGCGAAAAGTGGTTTTTCAACACTAACACAAGTGCGAAAAGTGGTTTTTCAACACTAACACAAGTGCGAAAAGTGGTTTTTCAACACTATCACAAGTGCAAAAAGTGTTTTTTCCACACTAATACAAGGGCAAAAGTGGTTTCCTGCACCAACACAAGTGCGAAAAGTGGTTTTTCAACACTAACACAAGTGCGAAAAGTGGTTTTTCAACACTAACACAAGTGCGAAAAGTGGTTTTTCAGCACTAACACAAGTACGAAAAGTAGTTTTTCCACACTAATACAAGTGCAAAAGTGATTTCCTGCACCAACAGAAGTGCAAAAAGTGGTTTTTCAACACTAACACAAGTGCGAAAAGTGGTTTTTCAACACTATCACAAGTGCAAAAAGTGTTTTTTCCACACAAATACAAGTGCAAAAGTGGTTTCCTGCACCAACACAAGTGCGAAAAGTGGTTTTTCAACACTAACACAAGTGCGAAAAGTGGTTTTTCAACACTAACACAACTGCGAAAAGTGGTTTTTCCACACTAATACAAGTGCAAAAGTGGTTTCCTGCACCAACACAAGTGCGAAAAGTGGTTTTTCAACACTAACACAAGTGCGAAAAGTGGTTTTTCAACACTATCACAAGTGCAAAAAGTGTTTTTTCCACACTAATACAAGTGCAAAAGTGGTTTCCTGCACCAACACAAGTGCGAAAAGTGGTTTTTCAACACCAACACAAGTGCGAAAAGTGGTTTTTCAACACTAACACAAGTGCGAAAAGTGGTTTTTCCACACTAATACAAGTGCAAAAGTGGTTTCCTGCACCAACACAAGTGCGAAAAGTGGTTTTTCAACACTAACACAAGTGCGAAAAGTGGTTTTTCAACACTAACACAAGTGCAAAAAGTGGTTTTTCAACACTAACACAAGTACGAAAAGTAGTTTTTCCACACTAATACAAGTGCAAAAGTGATTTCCTGCACCAACAGAAGTGCAAAAAGTGGTTTTTCAACACTAACACAAGTGCGAAAAGTGGTTTTTCAACACTATCACAAGTGCAAAAAGTGTTTTTTCCACACTAATACAAGTGCAAAAGTGGTTTCCTGCACCAACACAAGTGCGAAAAGTGGTTTTTCAACACTAACACAAGTGCGAAAAGTGGTTTTTCAACACTATCATAAGTGCAAAAATTGTTTTTTCCACACTAATACAAGTGCAAAAGTGGTTTCCTGCACCAACACAAGTGCGAAAAGTGGTTTTTCAACACTAACACAAGTGCGAAAAGTGGTTTTTCCACACTAATACAAGTGCAAAAGTGGTTTCCTGCACCAACACAAGTGCGAAAAGTGGTTTTTCTACACTAACACAAGTGCGAAAAGTGGTTTTTCAACACTAACACAAGTGCAAAAAGTGGTTTTCCCACACTAATACAAGTGCAAAAGTGGTTTCCTGCACCAACACAAGTGCGAAAAGTGGTTTTTCAACACTAACACAAGTGCGAAAAGTGGTTTTTCAACACTATCACAAGTGCAAAAAGTGTTTTTTCCACACTAATACAAGTGCAAAAGTGGTTTCCTGCACCAACACAAGTGCGAAAAGTGGTTTTTCAACACTAACACAAGTGCGAAAAGTGGTTTTTCCACACTAATACAAGTGCAAAAGTGGTTTCCTGCACCAACACAAGTGCGAAAAGTGGTTTTTCAACACTAACACAAGTGCGAAAAGTGGTTTTTCAACACTATCACAAGTGCAAAAAGTGTTTTTTCCACACTAATACAAGGGCAAAAGTGGTTTCCTGCACCAACACAAGTGCGAAAAGTGGTTTTTCAACACTAACACAAGTGCGAAAAGTGGTTTTTCAACACTATCACAAGTGCGAAAAGTGGTTTTTCAGCACTAACACAAGTACGAAAAGTAGTTTTTCCACACTAATACAAGTGCAAAAGTGATTTCCTGCACCAACAGAAGTGCAAAAAGTGGTTTTTCAACACTAACACAAGTGCGAAAAGTGGTTTTTCAACACTATCACAAGTGCAAAAAGTGTTTTTTCCACACAAATACAAGTGCAAAAGTGGTTTCCTGCACCAACACAAGTGCGAAAAGTGGTTTTTCAACACTAACACAAGTGCGAAAAGTGGTTTTTCAACACTAACACAACTGCGAAAAGTGGTTTTTCCACACTAATACAAGTGCAAAAGTGGTTTCCTGCACCAACACAAGTGCGAAAAGTGGTTTTTCAACACTAACACAAGTGCGAAAAGTGGTTTTTCAACACTATCACAAGTGCAAAAAGTGTTTTTTCCACACTAATACAAGTGCAAAAGTGGTTTCCTGCACCAACACAAGTGCGAAAAGTGGTTTTTCAACACCAACACAAGTGCGAAAAGTGGTTTTTCAACACTAACACAAGTGCGAAAAGTGGTTTTTCCACACTAATACAAGTGCAAAAGTGGTTTCCTGCACCAACACAAGTGCGAAAAGTGGTTTTTCAACACTAACACAAGTGCGAAAAGTGGTTTTTCAACACTAACACAAGTGCGAAAAGTGGTTTTTCAACACTATCACAAGTGCAAAAAGTGTTTTTTCCACACTAATACAAGGGCAAAAGTGGTTTCCTGCACCAACACAAGTGCGAAAAGTGGTTTTTCAACACTAACACAAGTGCGAAAAGTGGTTTTTCAACACTAACACAAGTGCGAAAAGTGGTTTTTCAACACTAACACAAGTACGAAAAGTAGTTTTTCCACACTAATACAAGTGCAAAAGTGATTTCCTGCACCAACAGAAGTGCAAAAAGTGGTTTTTCAACACTAACACAAGTGCGAAAAGTGGTTTTTCAACACTATCACAAGTGCAAAAAGTGTTTTTTCCACACAAATACAAGTGCAAAAGTGGTTTCCTGCACCAACACAAGTGCGAAAAGTGGTTTTTCAACACTAACACAAGTGCGAAAAGTGGTTTTTCAACACTAACACAACTGCGAAAAGTGGTTTTTCCACACTAATACAAGTGCAAAAGTGGTTTCCTGCACCAACACAAGTGCGAAAAGTGGTTTTTCAACATTAACACAAGTGCGAAAAGTGGTTTTTCAACACTATCACAAGTGCAAAAAGTGTTTTTTCCACACTAATACAAGTGCAAAAGTGGTTTCCTGCACCAACACAAGTGCGAAAAGTGGTTTTTCAACACCAACACAAGTGCGAAAAGTGGTTTTTCAACACTAACACAAGTGCGAAAAGTAGTTTTTCCACACTAATACAAGTGCAAAAGTGGTTTCCTGCACCAACACAAGTGCGAAAAGTGGTTTTTCAATGCTAACACAAGTGCGAAAAGTGGTTTTTCAACACTATCACAAGTGCAAAAATTGTTTTTTCCACACTAATACAAGTGCAAAAGTGGTGTCCTGCACCAACACAAGTGCGAAAAGCGGTTTTTCAACACTAACACAAGTGCAAAAAGTGGTTTTTCCACACTAATACAAGTGCTAAAGTGGTTTCCTGCACCAACACAAGTGCGAAAAGTGGTTTTTCAACACTAACACAAGTGCGAAAAGTGATTTTTCAACATTATCACAAGTGCAAAAAGTGTTTTTTCCACACTAATACAAGTGCAAAAGTGGTTTCCTGCACCAACACAAGTGCGAAAAGTGGTTTTTCAACACTAACACAAGTGCGAAAAGTGGTTTTTCAACACTAACACAAGTGCGAAAAGTCGTTTTTCAACACTAACACAAGTGCGAAAATTGGTTTTTCCACACTAATACAAGTGCAAAAGTGGTTTTCCTGCACCAACACAAGTGCGAAAAGTGGTTTTTCAACACTAACACAAGTGCGAAAAGTGGTTTTTCAACACTATCACAAGTGCAAAAAGTGTTTTTTCCACACTAATACAAGTGCAAAAGTGGTTTCCTGCACCAACACAAGTGCGAAAAGTGGTTTTTCAACACTAACACAAGTGCGAAAAGTGGTTTTTTAACACTATCACAAGTGCAAAATGTGTTTTTTCCACACTAATACAAGGGCAAAAGTGGTTTCCTGCACCAACACAAGTGCGAAAAGTGGTTTTTCAACACTAACACAAGTGCGAAAAGTGGTTTTTCAACACTAACACAAGTGCGAAAAGTGGTTTTTCAACACTAACACAAGTGCGAAAAGTGGTTTTTCCACACTAATACAAGTGCAAAAGTGGTTTCCTGCACCAACACAAGTGCGAAAAGTGGTTTTTCAACACTAACGCAAGTGCGAAAAGTGGTTTTTCAACACTAACACAACTGCGAAAAGTGGTTTTTCCACACTAATACAAGTGCAAAAGTGGTTTCCTGCACCAACACAAGTGCGAAAAGTGGTTTTCAACACTAACACAAGTGCGAAAAGTGGTTTTTCAACACTATCACAAGTGCAAAAACTGTTTTTTCCACACTAATACAAGTGCAAAAGTGGTTTCCTGCACCAACACAAGTGCGAAAAGTGGTTTTTCAACACCAACACAAGTGCGAAAAGTGGTTTTTCAACACTAACACAAGTGCGAAAAGTGGTTTTTCCACACTAATACAAGTGCAAAAGTGGTTTCCTGCACCAACACAAGTGCGAAAAGTGGTTTTTCAACACTAACACAAGTGCGAAAAGTGGTTTTTCAACACTAACACAAGTGCGAAAAGTGGTTTTTCCACACTAATACAAGTGCTAAAGTGGTTTCCTGCACCAACACTAGTGCGAAAAGTGGTTTTTCAACACTAACACAAGTGCGAAAAGTGGTTTTTCAACACTATCACAAGTGCAAAAAGTGTTTTTTCCACACTAATACAAGTGCAGAAGTGGTTTCCTGCACCAACACAAGTGCGAAAAGTGGTTTTTCAACACTAACACAAGTGCGAAGAGTGGTTTTTCCACACTAATACAAGTGCAAAAGTGGTTTCCTGCACCAACACAAGTGCGAAAAGTGGTTTTTCAACACTAACACAAGTGCGAAAAGTGGTTTTTCAACACTAATACAAGTGCAAAAGTGGTTTTCCTGCACCAACACAAGTGCGAAAAGTGGTTTTTCAACACTAACACAAGTGCGAAAAGTGGTTTTTCAACACTATCACAAGTGCAAAAAGTGTTTTTTCCACACTAATACAAGGGCAAAAGTGGTTTCCTGCACCAACACAAGTGCGAAAAGTGGTTTTTCAACACTAACACAAGTGCGAAAAGTGGTTTTTCAACACTAACACAAGTGCGAAAAGTGGTTTTTCAACACTAACACAAGTACGAAAAGTAGTTTTTCCACACTAATACAAGTGCAAAAGTGATTTCCTGCACCAACAGAAGTGCAAAAAGTGGTTTTTCAACACTAACACAAGTGCGAAAAGTGGTTTTTCAACACTATCACAAGTGCAAAAAGTGTTTTTTCCACACAAATACAAGTGCAAAAGTGGTTTCCTGCACCAACACAAGTGCGAAAAGTGGTTTTTCAACACTAACACAAGTGCGAAAAGTGGTTTTTCAACACTAACACAACTGCGAAAAGTGGTTTTTCCACACTAATACAAGTGCAAAAGTGGTTTCCTGCACCAACACAAGTGCGAAAAGTGGTTTTTCAACACTAACACAAGTGCGAAAAGTGGTTTTTCAACACTATCACAAGTGCAAAAAGTGTTTTTTCCACACTAATACAAGTGCAAAAGTGGTTTCCTGCACCAACACAAGTGCGAAAAGTGGTTTTTCAACACCAACACAAGTGCGAAAAGTGGTTTTTCAACACTAACACAAGTGCGAAAAGTGGTTTTTCCACACTAATACAAGTGCAAAAGTGGTTTCCTGCACCAACACAAGTGCGAAAAGTGGTTTTTCAATGCTAACACAAGTGCGAAAAGTGGTTTTTCAACACTATCACAAGTGCAAAAATTGTTTTTTCCACACTAATACAAGTGCAAAAGTGGTGTCCTGCACCAACACAAGTGCGAAAAGCGGTTTTTCAACACTAACACAAGTGCAAAAAGTGGTTTTTCCACACTAATACAAGTGCTAAAGTGGTTTCCTGCACCAACACAAGTGCGAAAAGTGGTTTTTCAACACTAACACAAGTGCGAAAAGTGGTTTTTCAACACTATCACAATTGCAAAAAGTGTTTTTTCCACACTAATACAAGTGCAAAAGTGGTTTCCTGCACCAACACAAGTGCGAAAAGTGGTTTTTCAACACTAACACAAGTGCGAAAAGTGATTTTTCAACACTATCACAAGTGCAAAAAGTGTTTTTTCCACACTAATACAAGTGCAAAAGTGGTTTCCTGCACCAACACAAGTGCGAAAAGTGGTTTTTCAACACTAACACAAGTGCGAAAAGTGGTTTTTCAACACTAACACAAGTGCGAAAAGTCGTTTTTCAACACTAACACAAGTGCGAAATTGGTTTTTCCACACTAATACAAATGCAAAAGTGGTTTTCCTGCACCAACACAAGTGCGAAAAGTGGTTTTTCAACACTAACACAAGTGCGAAAAGTGGTTTTTCCACACTAATACAAGTGCTAAAGTGGTTTCCTGCACCAACACTAGTGCGAAAAGTGGTTTTTCAACAATAACACAAGTGCGAAAAGTGGTTTTTCAACACTATCACAAGTGCAAAAAGTGTTTTTTCCACACTAATACAAGTGCAGAAGTGGTTTACTGCACCAACACAAGTGCGAAAAGTGGTTTTTCAACACTAACACAAGTGCGAAAAGTGGTTTTTCAACACTAACACATGTGCGAAAAGTGGGTTTTCAACACTAACACAAGTGCGAAGAGTGGTTTTTCCACACTAATACAAGTGCAAAAGTGGTTTCCTGCACCAACACAAGTGCGAAAAGTGGTTTTTCAACACTAACACAAGTGCGAAAAGTGGTTTTTCAACACTATCACAAGTGCAAAAAGTGTTTTTTCCACACTAATACAAGTGCAAAAGTGGTTTCCTGCACCAACACAAGTGCGAAAAGTGGTTTTTCAACACTAACACAAGTGCGAAAAGTGGTTTTTCAACACTATCACAAGTGCAAAAAGTGTTTTTTCCACACTAATACAAGTGCAAAAGTGGTTTTCTGCACCAACACAAGTGCAAAAAGTGGTTTTTCAACACTAACACAAGTGCGAAAAGTGGTTTTTCAACACTAACACAAGTGCGAAAAGTGGTTTTTCAACACTAACACAAGTGCGAAAAGTGGTTTTTCCACACTAATACAAGTGTAAAAGTGGATTCCTGCACCAACACAAGTGCGAAAAGTGGTTTTTCAACACTAACACAAGTGCGAAAAGTGGTTTTTCAACACTAACACAAGTGCGAAAAGTGGTTTTTCCACACTAATACAAGTGCTAAAGTGGTTTCCTGCACCAACACAAGTGCGAAAAGTGGTTTTTCAACACTAACACAAGTGCGAAAAGTGGTTTTTCAACACTATCACAAGTGCAAAAAGTGTTTTTTCCACACTAATACAAGTGCAAAAGTGGTTTCCTGCACCAACACAAGTGCGAAAAGTGGTTTTTCAACACCAACACAAGTGCGAAAAGTGGTTTTTCAACACTAACACAAGTGCGAAAAGTGGTTTTTCCACACTAATACAAGTGCAAAAGTGGTTTCCTGCACCAACACAAGTGCGAAAAGTGGTTTTTCAACACTAACACAAGTGCGAAAAGTGGTTTTTCAACAATATCACAAGTGCAAAAAGTGTTTTTTCCACACTAATACAAGTGCAAAAGTGGTTTCCTGCACCAACATAAGTGCAAAAGTGGTTTTTCAACACTAACACAAGTGCGAAAAGTGGTTTTTCAACACTAACACAAGTGCAAAAAGTGGTTTTTCAACACTATCACAAGTGCAAAAAGTGTTTTTTCCACACTAAAACAAGTGCAAAAGTGATTCCTGCACCAACACAAGTGCGAAAAGTGGTTTTTCAACAATAACACAAGTGCGAAAAGTGGTTTTTCAACACTATCACAAGTGCAAAAAGTGTTTTTTCCACAATAATACAAGTGCAAAAGTGGTTTCCTGCACCAACACAAGTGCGAAAAGTGGTTTTTCAACACTAACACAAGTGTGAAAAGTGGTTTTCAACACTATCACAAGTGCAAAAATTGTTTTTTCCACACTAATACAAGTGCTAAAGTGGTGTCCTGCACCAACACAAGTGCGAAAAGTGGTTTTTCAACACTAACACAAGTGCGAAAAGTGGTTTTTCCACACTAATACAAGTGCAAAAGTGGTTTCCTGCACCAACACAAGTGCGAAAAGTGGTTTTTCAACACTAACACAAGTGCAAAAAGTGGTTTTTCAACACTAACACAAGTGCGAAAAGTGGTTTTTCCACACTAATACAAGTGCTAAAGTGGTTTCCTGCACCAACACAAGTGCGAAAAGTGGTTTTTCAACACTAACACAAGTGCGAAAAGTGGTTTTTCAACAATATCACAAGTGCAAAAAGTGTTTTTTCCACACTAATATAAGTGCAAAAGTGGTTTCCTGAACCAACACAAGTGCAAAAAGTGGTTTTTCAACACTAACACAAGTGCGAAAAGTGGTTTTTCAACACTAACACATGTGCGAAAAGTGGGTTTTCAACACTAACACAAGTGCGAAGAGTAGTTTTTCCACACTAATACAAGTGCAAAAGTGGTTTCCTGCACCAACACAAGTGCGAAAAGTGGTTTTTCAACACTATCACAAGTGCAAAAAGTGTTTTTTCCACACTAATACAAATGCAAAAGTGGTTTCCTGCACCAACACAAGTGCGAAAAGTGGTTTTTCAGCACTAACACAAGTGCGAAAAGTGGTTTTTCAACACTATCACAAGTGTAAGTGGTTTTTCAACACTAACACAAGTGCGAAAAGTGGTTTTTCCACACTAATACAAGTGCTAAAGTGGTTTCCTGCACCAACACAAGTGCGAAAAGTGGTTTTTCAACACTAACACAAGTGCGAAAAGTGGTTTTTCAACACTATCACAATTGCAAAAAGTGTTTTTTCCACACTAATACAAGTGCAAAAGTGGTTTCCTGCACCAACACAAGTGCGAAAAGTGGTTTTTCAACACTAACACAAGTGCGAAAAGTGATTTTTCAACACTATCACAGGTGCAAAAAGTGTTTTTTCCACACTAATACAAGTGCAAAAGTGGTTTCCTGCACCAACACAAGTGCGAAAAGTGGTTTTTCAACACTAACACAAGTGCGAAAAGTGGTTTTTCAACACTAACACAAGTGCGAAAAGTCGTTTTTCAACACTAGCACAAGTGCGAAAAGTGGTTTTTCCACACTAATACAAGTGCAAAAGTGGTTTTCCTGCACCAACACAAGTGCGAAAAGTGGTTTTTCAACACTAACACAAGTGCGAAAAGTGGTTTTTCAACACTATCACAAGTGCAAAAAGTGTTTTTTCCACACTAATACAAGTGCAAAAGTGGTTTCCTGCACCAACACAAGTGCGAAAAGTGGTTTTTCAACACTAACACAAGTGCGAAAAGTGGTTTTTTAACACTATCACAAGTGCAAAATGTGTTTTTTCCACACTAATACAAGGGCAAAAGTGGTTTCCTGCACCAACACAAGTGCGAAAAGTGGTTTTTCAACACTAACACAAGTGCGAAAAGTGGTTTTTCAACACTAACACAAGTGCGAAAAGTGGTTTTTCAACACTAACACAAGTGCGAAAAGTGGTTTTTCCACACTAATACAAGTGCAAAAGTGGTTTCCTGCACCAACACAAGTGCGAAAAGTGGTTTTTCAACACTAACACAAGTGCGAAAAGTGGTTTTTCAACACTATCACAAGTGCAAAAAGTGTTTTTTCCACACTAATACAAGGGCAAAAGTGGTTTCCTGCACCAACACAAGTGCGAAAAGTGGTTTTTCAACACTAACACAAGTGCGAAAAGTGGTTTTTCAACACTAACACAAGTGCGAAAAGTGGTTTTTCAACACTAACACAAGTGCGAAAAGTGGTTTTTCCACACTAATACAAGTGCAAAAGTGGTTTCCTGCACCAACACAAGTGCGAAAAGTGGTTTTTCAACACTAACGCAAGTGCGAAAAGTGGTTTTTCAACACTAACACAACTGCGAAAAGTGGTTTTTCCACACTAATACAAGTGCAAAAGTGGTTTCCTGCACCAACACAAGTGCGAAAAGTGGTTTTTCAACACTAACACAAGTGCGAAAAGTGGTTTTTCAACACTAACACAAGTGCGAAAAGTGGTTTTTCAACACTATCACAAGTGCAAAAAGTGTTTTTCCACACTAATACAAGGGCAAAAGTGGTTTCCTGCACCAACACAAGTGCGAAAAGTGGTTTTTCAACACTAACACAAGTGCGAAAAGTGGTTTTTCAACACTAACACAAGTGCGAAAAGTGGTTTTTCAACACTAACACAAGTACGAAAAGTAGTTTTTCCACACTAATACAAGTGCAAAAGTGATTTCCTGCACCAACACAAGTGCAAAAAGTGGTTTTTCAACACTAACACAAGTGCGAAAAGTGGTTTTTCAACACTATCACAAGTGCAAAAAGTGTTTTTTCCACACAAATGCAAGTGCAAAAGTGGTTTCCTGCACCAACACAAGTGCGAAAAGTGGTTTTTCAACACTAACACAAGTGCGAAAAGTGGTTTTTCAACACTAACACAACTGCGAAAAGTGGTTTTTCCACACTAATACAAGTGCAAAAGTGGTTTCCTGCACCAACACAAGTGCGAAAAGTGGTTTTTCAACACTAACACAAGTGCGAAAAGTGGTTTTTCAACACTATCACAAGTGCAAAAAGTGTTTTTTCCACACTAATACAAGTGCAAAAGTGGTTTCCTGCACCAACACAAGTGCGAAAAGTGGTTTTTCAACACCAACACCAGTGCGAAAAGTGGTTTTTCAACACTAACACAAGTGCGAAAAGTGGTTTTCCACACTAATACAAGTGCAAAAGTGGTTTCCTGCACCAACACAATTGCGAAAAGTGGTTTTTCAACAATATCACAAGTGCAAAAAGTGTTTTTTCCACACTAATACAAGTGCAAAAGTGGTTTCCTGCACCAACATAAGTGCAAAAGTGGTTTTTCAACACTAACACAAGTGCGAAAAGTGGTTTTTCAACACTAACACAAGTGCGAAAAGTGGTTTTTCAACACTATCACAAGTGCAAAAAGTGTTTTTTCCACACTAATACAAGTGCAAAAGTGGTTTCCTGCACCAACACAAGTGCGAAAAGTGGTTTTTCAACAGTAACACAAGTGCGAAATGTGGTTTTTCAACACTATCACAAGTGCAAAAAGTGTTTTTTCCACACTAATACAAGTGCAAAAGTGGTTTCCTGCACCAACACAAGTGCGAAAAGTGGTTTTTCAACACTAACACAAGTGCGAAAAGTGGTTTTTCAACACTATCACAAGTGCAAAAATTGTTTTTTCCACACTAATACAAGTGCAAAAGTGGTGTCCTGCACCAACACAAGTGCGAAAAGTGGTTTTTCAACACTAACACAAGTGCGAAAAGTGGTTTTTCCACACTAATACAAGTGCAAAAGTGGTTTACTGCACCAACACAAGTGCGAAAAGTGGTTTTTCAACACTAACACAAGTGCGAAAAGTGGTTTTTCAACACTAACACAAGTGCGAAAAGTGGTTTTTCCACACTAATACAAGTGCTAAAGTGGTTTCCTGCACCAACACTAGTGCGAAAAGTGGTTTTTCAACACTAACACAAGTGCGAAAAGTGGTTTTTCAACACTATCACAAGTGCAAAAAGTGTTTTTTCCACACTAATACAAGTGCAGAAGTGGTTTCCTGCACCAACACAAGTGCGAAAAGTGGTTTTTCAACACTAACACAAGTGCGAAAAGTGGTTTTTCAACACTAACACATGTGTGAAAAGTGGGTTTTCAACACTAACACAAGTGCGAAGAGTGGTTTTTCCACACTAATACAAGTGCAAAAGTGGTTTCCTGCACCAACACAAGTGCGAAAAGTGGTTTTTCAACACTAACACAAGTGCGAAAAGTGGTTTTTCAACACTATCACAAGTGCAAAAAGTGTTTTTTCCACACTAATACAAGTGCAAAAGTGGTTTCCTGCACCAACACAAGTGCGAAAAGTGGTTTTTCAACACTAACACAAGTGCGAAAAGTGGTTTTTCAACACTATCACAAGTGCAAAAAGTGTTTTTTCCACACTAATACAAGTGCAAAAGTGGTTTCCTGCACCAACAAAAGTGCAAAAAGTGGTTTTTCAACACCAACACCAGTGCGAAAAGTGGGTTTTCAACACTAACACAAGTGCGAAAAGTGGTTTTTCCACACTAATACAAGTGCAAAAGTGGTTTCCTGCACCAACACAAGTGCGAAAAGTGGTTTTTCAACAATATCACAAGTGCAAAAAGTGTTTTTTCCACACTAATACAAGTGCAAAAGTGGTTTCCTGCACCAACATAAGTGCAAAAGTGGTTTTTCAACACTAACACAAGTGCGAAAAGTGGTTTTTCAACACTAACACAAGTGCGAAAAGTGGTTTTTCAACACTATCACAAGTGCAAAAAGTGTTTTTTCCACACTAATACAAGTGCAAAAGTGGTTTCCTGCACCAACACAAGTGCGAAAAGTGGTTTTTCAACAGTAACACAAGTGCGAAATGTGGTTTTTCAACACTATCACAAGTGCAAAAAGTGTTTTTTCCACACTAATACAAGTGCAAAAGTGGTTTCCTGCACCAACACAAGTGCGAAAAGTGGTTTTTCAACACTAACACAAGTGCGAAAAGTGGTTTTTCAACACTATCACAAGTGCAAAAATTGTTTTTTCCACACTAATACAAGTGCAAAAGTGGTGTCCTGCACCAACACAAGTGCGAAAAGTGGTTTTTCAACACTAACACAAGTGCGAAAAGTGGTTTTTCCACACTAATACAAATGCAAAAGTGGTTTCCTGCACCAACACAAGTGCGAAAAGTGGTTTTTCAACACTAACACAAGTGCGAAAAGTGGTTTTTCCACACTAATACAAGTGCTAAAGTGGTTTCCTGCACCAACACTAGTGCGAAAAGTGGTTTTTCAACACTAACACAAGTGCGAAAAGTGGTTTTTCAACACTATCACAAGTGCAAAAAGTGTTTTTCCACACTAATACAAGTGCAGAAGTGGTTTCCTGCACCAACACAAGTGCGAAAAGTGGTTTTTCAACACTAACACAAGTGCAAAAAGTGGTTTTTCAACACTAACACATGTGTGAAAAGTGGGTTTTCAACACTAACACAAGTGCGAAGAGTGGTTTTTCCACACTAATACAAGTGCAAAAGTGGTTTCCTGCACCAACACAAGTGCGAAAAGTGGTTTTTCAACACTAACACAAGTGCGAAAAGTGGTTTTTCAACACTATCACAAGTGCAAAAAGTGTTTTTTCCACACTACTACAAGTGCAAAAGTGGTTTCCTGCACCAACACAAGTGCGAAAAGTGGTTTTTCAACACTAACACAAGTGCGAAAAGTGGTTTTTCAACACTATCACAAGTGCAAAAAGTGTTTTTTCCACACTAATACAAGTGCAAAAGTGGTTTCCTGCACCAACAAAAGTGCAAAAAGTGGTTATTCAACACTAACACAAGTGCGAAAAGTGGTTTTTCAACACTAACACAAGTGCGAAAAGTGGTTTTTCAACACTAACACAAGTGCGAAAAGTGGTTTTTCCACACTAATACAAGTGCAAAAGTGGTTTCCTGCACCAACACAAGTGCGAAAAGTGGTTTTTCAACACTAACACAAGTGCGAAAAGTGGTTTTTCAACACTAACACAAGTGCGAAAAGTGGTTTTTCCACACTAATACAAGTGCTAAAGTGGTTTCCTGCACCAACACAAGTGCGAAAAGTGGTTTTTCAACACTAACACAAGTGCGAAAAGTGGTTTTTCAACACTATCACAAGTGCAAAAAGTGTTTTTTCCACACTAATACAAGTGCAAAAGTGGTTTCCTGCACCAACACAAGTGCGAAAAGTGGTTTTTCAACACCAACACAAGTGCGAAAAGTGGTTTTTCAACACTAACACAAGTGCGAAAAGTGGTTTTTCCACACTAATACAAGTGCAAAAGTGGTTTCCTGCACCAACACAAGTGCGAAAAGTGGTTTTTCAACACTAACACAAGTGCGAAAAGTGGTTTTTCAACAATATCACAAGTGCAAAAAGTGTTTTTTCCACACTAATACAAGTGCAAAAGTGGTTTCCTGCACCAACATAAGTGCAAAAGTGGTTTTTCAACACTAACACAAGTGCGAAAAGTGGTTTTTCAACACTAACACAAGTGCAAAAAGTGGTTTTTCAACACTATCACAAGTGCAAAAAGTGTTTTTTCCACACTAATACAAGTGCAAAAGTGGTTTCCTGCACCAACACAGGTGCGAAAAGTGGTTTTTCAACAATAACACAAGTGCGAAAAGTGGTTTTTCAACACTATCACAAGTGCAAAAAGTGTTTTTTCCACACTAATACAAGTGCAAAAGTGGTTTCCTGCACCAACACAAGTGCGAAAAGTGGTTTTTCAACACTAACACAAGTGCGAAAAGTGGTTTTTCAACACTATCACAAGTGCAAAAATTGTTTTTTCCACACTAATACAAGTGCAAAAGTGGTGTCCTGCACCAACACAAGTGCGAAAAGTGGTTTTTCAACACTAACACAAGTGCGAAAAGTGGTTTTTCCACACTAATACAAGTGCAAAAGTGGTTTCCTGCACCAACACAAGTGCGAAAAGTGGTTTTTCAACACTAACACAAGTGCGAAAAGTGGTTTTTCAACACTAACACAAATGCGAAAAGTGGTTTTTCAACACTAACACAAGTGCGAAAAGTGGTTTTTCCACACTAATACAAGTGCAAAAGTGGTTTCCTGCACCAACACAAGTGCGAAAAGTGGTTTTTCAACACTAACACAAGTGCGAAAAGTGGTTTTTCAACACTAACACAAGTGCGAAAAGTGGTTTTTCCACACTAATACAAGTGCTAAAGTGGTTTCCTGCACCAACACAAGTGCGAAAAGTGGTTTTTCAACACTAACACAAGTGCGAAAAGTGGTTTTTCAACACTATCACAAGTGCAAAAAGTGTTTTTTCCACACTAATACAAGTGCAAAAGTGGTTTCCTGCACCAACACAAGTGCGAAAAGTGGTTTTTCAACACCAACACAAGTGCGAAAAGTGGTTTTTCAACACTAACACAAGTGCGAAAAGTGGTTTTTCCACACTAATACAAGTGCAAAAGTGGTTTCCTGCACCAACACAAGTGCGAAAAGTGGTTTTTCAACACTAACACAAGTGCGAAAAGTGGTTTTTCAACAATATCACAAGTGCAAAAAGTGTTTTTTCCACACTAATACAAGTGCAAAAGTGGTTTCCTGCACCAACATAAGTGCAAAAGTGGTTTTTCAACACTAACACAAGTGCGAAAAGTGGTTTTTCAACACTAACACAAGTGCAAAAAGTGGTTTTTCAACACTATCACAAGTGCAAAAAGTGTTTTTTCCACACTAATACAAGTGCAAAAGTGGTTTCCTGCACCAACACAAGTGCGAAAAGTGGTTTTTCAACAATAACACAAGTGCGAAAAGTGGTTTTTCAACACTATCACAAGTGCAAAAAGTGTTTTTTCCACACTAATACAAGTGCAAAAGTGGTTTCCTGCACCAACACAAGTGCGAAAAGTGGTTTTTCAACACTAACACAAGTGCGAAAAGTGGTTTTTCAACACTATCACAAGTGCAAAAATTGTTTTTTCCACACTAATACAAGTGCAAAAGTGGTGTCCTGCACCAACACAAGTGCGAAAAGTGGTTTTTCAACACTAACACAAGTGCGAAAAGTGGTTTTTCCACACTAATACAAGTGCAAAAGTGGTTTCCTGCACCAACACAAGTGCGAAAAGTGGTTTTTCAACACTAACACAAGTGCGAAAAGTGGTTTTTCAACACTAACACAAGTGCGAAAAGTGGTTTTTCCACACTAATACAAGTGCTAAAGTGGTTTCCTGCACCAACACAAGTGCGAAAAGTGGTTTTTCAACACTAACACAAGTGCGAAAAGTGGTTTTTCAACAATATCACAAGTGCAAAAAGTGTTTTTTCCACACTAATACAAGTGCAAAAGTGGTTTCCTGCACCAACACAAGTGCAAAAAGTGGTTTTTCAACACTAACACAAGTGCGAAAAGTGGTTTTTCAACACTAACACATGTGCAAAAAGTGGGTTTTCAACACTAACACAAGTGCGAAGAGTGGTTTTTCCACACTAATACAAGTGCAAAAGTGGTTTCCTGCACCAACACAAGTGCGAAAAGTGGTTTTTCAACACTAACACAAGTGCGAAAAGTGGTTTTTCAACACTATCACAAGTGCAAAAAGTGTTTTTTCCACACTAATACAAGTGCAAAAGTGGTTTCCTGCACCAACACAAGTGCGAAAAGTGGTTTTTCAACACTAACACAAGTGCGAAAAGTGGTTTTTCAACACTATCACAAGTGCAAAAAGTGTTTTTTCCACACTAATACAAGTGCAAAAGTGGTTTCCTGCACCAACACAAGTGCGAAAAGTGGTTTTTCAACACTAACACAAGTGCAAAAAGTGGTTTTTCAACACTAACACAAGTGCGAAAAGTGGTTTTTCAACACTAACACAAGTGCAAAAAGTGGTTTTTCCACACTAATACAAGTGCAAAAGTGGTTTCCTGCACCAACACAAGTGCGAAAAGTGGTTTTTCAACACTAACACAAGTGCGAAAAGTGGTTTTTCAACACTAACACAAGTGCGAAAAGTGGTTTTTCCACACTAATACAAGTGCTAAAGTGGTTTCCTGCACCAACACAAGTGCGAAAAGTGGTTTTTCAACACTAACACAAGTGCGAAAAGTGGTTTTTCAACACTATCACAATTGCAAAAAGTGTTTTTTCCACACTAATACAAGTGCAAAAGTGGTTTCCTGCACCAACACAAGTGCGAAAAGTGGTTTTTCAACACTAACACAAGTGCGAAAAGTGATTTTTCAACACTATCACAAGTGCAAAAAGTGTTTTTTCCACACTAATACAAGTGCAAAAGTGGTTTCCTGCACCAACACAAGTGCGAAAAGTGGTTTTTCAACACTAACACAAGTGTGAAAAGTGGTTTTTCAACACTAACACAAGTGCGAAAAGTCGTTTTTCAACACTAACACAAGTGCGAAAAGTGGTTTTTCCACACTAATACAAGTGCAAAAGTGGTTTTCCTGCACCAACACAAGTGCGAAAAGTGGTTTTTCAACACTAACACAAGTGCGAAAAGTGGTTTTTCAACACTATCACAAGTGCAAAAAGTGTTTTTTCCACACTAATACAAGTGCAAAAGTGGTTTCCTGCACCAACACAAGTGCGAAAAGTGGTTTTTCAACACTAACACAAGTGCGAAAAGTGGTTTTTCAACACTAACACAAGTGCGAAAAGTGGTTTTTCAACACTAACACAAGTGCGAAAAGTGGTTTTTCCACACTAATACAAGTGCAAAAGTGGTTTCCTGCACCAACACAAGTGCGAAAAGTGGTTTTTCAACACTAACACAAGTGCGAAAAGTGGTTTTTCAACACTATCACAAGTGCAAAAAGTGTTTTTTCCACACTAATACAAGGCCAAAAGTGGTTTCCTGCACCAACACAAGTGCGAAAAGAGGTTTTTCAACACTAACACAAGTGCGAAAAGTGGTTTTTCAACACTAACACAAGTGCGAAAAGTGGTTTTTCAACACTAACACAAGTGCGAAAAGTGGTTTTTCCACACTAATACAAGTGCAAAAGTGGTTTCCTGCACCAACACAAGTGCGAAAAGTGGTTTTTCAACACTAACGCAAGTGCGAAAAGTGGTTTTTCAACACTAACACAACTGCGAAAAGTGGTTTTTCCACACTAATACAAGTGCAAAAGTGGTTTCCTGCACCAACACAAGTGCGAAAAGTGGTTTTCAACACTAACACAAGTGCGAAAAGTGGTTTTTCAACACTATCACAAGTGCAAAAACTGTTTTTTCCACACTAATACAAGTGCAAAAGTGGTTTCCTGCACCAACACAAGTGCGAAAAGTGGTTTTTCAACACCAACACAAGTGCGAAAAGTGGTTTTTCAACACTAACACAAGTGCGAAAAGTGGTTTTTCCACACTAATACAAGTGCAAAAGTGGTTTCCTGCACCAACACAAGTACGAAAAGTGGTTTTTCAACACTAACACAAGTGCGAAAAGTGGTTTTTCAACAATATCACAAGTGCAAAAAGTGTTTTTTCCACACTAATACAAGTGCAAAAGTGGTTTCCTGCACCAACACAAGTGCGAAAAGTGGTTTTTCAACACTATCACAAGTGCAAAAAGTGTTTTATCCACACTAATACAAGTGCAAAAGTGGTTTCCTGCACCAACACAAGTGCGAAAAGTGGTTTTTCAACACTAACACAAGTGCGAAAAGTGGTTTTTCAACACTATCACAAGTGCAAAAAGTGTTTTTTCCACACTAATACAAGTGCAAAAGTGGTTTCCTGCACCAACACAAGTGCGAAAAGTGGTTTTTCAACACTAACACATGTGCGAAAAGTGGGTTTTCAACACTAACACAAGTGCAAAGAGTGGTTTTTCCACACTAATGCAAGTGCAAAAGTGGTTTCCTGCACCAACACAAGTGCGAAAAGTGGTTTTTCAACACTAACACAAGTGCGAAAAGTGGTTTTTCAACACTATCACAAGTGCAAAAAGTGTTTTTTCCACACTAATACAAGTGCGAAAGTGGTTTCCTGCACCAACACAAGTGCGAAAAGTGGTTTCCTTCACTACCACATGTGCGAAAAGTGGGTTTTCAACACTAACACAAGTGCGAAAAGTGGTTTCCTTCACCAACACCAGTGCGAAAGGTGGTTTTTCAACACTAACACAAGTGCGAAAAGTGGTTTTTCCACACTAATACAAGTGCAAAAGTGGTTTCCTGCACCAACACAAGTGCGAAAAGTGGTTTTTCAACACTAACACAAGTGCGAAAAGTGGTTTTTCAACACTAACACAAGTGCGAAAAGTGGTTTTTCCACACTAATACAAGTGCTAAAGTGGTTTCCTGCACCAACACAAGTGCGAAAAGTGGTTTTTCAACACTAACACAAGTGCGAAAAGTGGTTTTTCAACACTATCACAATTGCAAAAAGTGTTTTTTCCACACTAATACAAGTGCAAAAGTGGTTTCCTGCACCAACACAAGTGCGAAAAGTGGTTTTTCAACACTAACACAAGTGCGAAAAGTGATTTTTCAACACTACCACAAGTGCAAAAAGTGTTTTTTCCACACTAATACAAGTGCAAAAGTGGTTTCCTGCACCAACACAAGTGCGAAAAGTGGTTTTTCAACACTAACACAAGTGCGAAAAGTGGTTTTTCAACACTAACACAAGTGCGAAAAGTCGTTTTTCAACACTAACACAAGTGCGAAAAGTGGTTTTTCCACACTAATACAAGTGCAAAAGTGGTTTTCCTGCACCAACACAAGTGCGAAAAGTGGTTTTTCAACACTAACACAAGTGCGAAAAGTGGTTTTTCAACACTATCACAAGTGCAAAAAGTGTTTTTTCCACACTAATACAAGTGCAAAAGTGGTTTCCTGCACCAACACAAGTGCGAAAAGTGGTTTTTCAACACTAACACAAGTGCGAAAAGTGGTTTTTTAACATTATCACAAGTGCAAAATGTGTTTTTTCCACACTAATACAAGGGCAAAAGTGGTTTCCTGCACCAACACAAGTGCGAAAAGTGGTTTTTCAACACTAACACAAGTGCGAAAAGTGGTTTTTCAACACTAACACAAGTGCGAAAAGTGGTTTTTCAACACTAACACAAGTGCGAAAAGTGGTTTTTCCACACTAATACAAGTGCAAAAGTGGTTTCCTGCACCAACACAAGTGCGAAAAGTGGTTTTTCAACACTAACGCAAGTGCGAAAAGTGGTTTTTCAACACTAACACAACTGCGAAAAGTGGTTTTTCCACACTAATACAAGTGCAAAAGTGGTTTCCTGCACCAACACAAGTGCGAAAAGTGGTTTTCAACACTAACACAAGTGCGAAAAGTGGTTTTTCAACACTATCACAAGTGCAAAAACTGTTTTTTCCACACTAATACAAGTGCAAAAGTGGTTTCCTGCACCAACACAAGTGCAAAAAGTGGTTTTTCAACACCAACACAAGTGCGAAAAGTGGTTTTTCAACACTAACACAAGTGCGAAAAGTGGTTTTTCCACACTAATACAAGTGCAAAAGTGGTTTCCTGCACCAACACAAGTGCGAAAAGTGGTTTTTCAACACTAATAGTCTAGTAGGAAGACTAGGTCCCCCTGCACCCCCCGGAGATATACTTCTAATCAGTGTTTCTAGATTGGAAACAATGTGTAGAAAATGACTAGCTATGGCCCCAAGCTGAAAAAATGTCCCACATACCATTTTTATGCAAATTACTGCTGCCATTATCAAAAAAAGACTAGGTCCCCCTGCACCCCCCCGGAGATATACTTCTAACCAGTGTTTCTAGATTGGAAAAAATGTGTAGAAAATGACAAGCTATGGCCCCAAGCTGAAACAATGTCCCACATACCATTTTTATGCAAATTACTGCTGCCATTATCAAAAAAACGATTTTTGACATATCTCAGCCAATATTGCAGATAATTGAAAAATGAAGGTGTCTAGACCCATGTTTTGAAGGGCATAGATCATGATAGAACTATTCATAACATGATTACATGTGTCTATGGTATACTAGTATGCTAATTAGTGCTTTATTTACAAAATAATCACAGTTTTACGAAATAATAGACTCATATTAAGGTCCGTCTACACAGACGTTAACACAAAGTTTTATTTTTCTAAATACCCTGTGAAATTCACCGAATGCCCTGTGAAACCTGGGATTCTTCTCCAGCTTTTTCAAGGGCCCGACTTTTCCCTTCCCTTTGAAGGCACTGGTGCAGTCTTCTCCGCTGAACACATAGTACCCCAGGAGAGTGGCACAGTAGTCCTCTCCCAGGGATTCTGCCAGCTCAGAGACGTTGACAAGTTGGCGATGCTTCCCTGACCCTGTATCCAGGTACACCGTCAGCTTGATGTTGTGGGCATGGTGGAGCAGGATCAGGAGGATGTCTGTGTCCGGTGTTCTGACTACAGCGTTCTTGTATCCGATGGTAGCAGCATGATGGAGGTACAGAACCACCCTGGTATCAGTCTCTTCCTGGTTGCTGTAGATCGTGGGGAGTTCACGTACCTCGACCTGAAACACAAAAAGGCACCGCATTTCAATCACCAGTCACTGCCAGTTTCAGTATATCTCCGGGGGGTGCAGGGGGACCTAGTCTTTTTTTGATAATGGCAGCAGTAATTTGCATAAAAATGGTATGTGGGACATTTTTTCAGCTTGGGGCCATAGCTAGTCATTTTCTACACATTTTTTCCAATCTATAAACACTGATTAGAAGTATATCTCCGGGGGGTGCAGGGGGACCTAGTCTTTTTTTGATAATGGCAGCAGTAATTTGCATAAAAATGGTATGTGGGACATTTTGTCAGCTTGGGGCCATAGCTAGTCATTTTCTACACATTTTTTCCAATCTAGAAACACTGATTAGAAGTATATCTCCGGGGGGTGCAGGGGGACCTAGTCTTTTTTTGATAATGGCAGCAGTAATTTGCATAAAAATGGTATGTGGGACATTATTTCAGCTTGGGGCCATAGCTAGTCATTTTCTACACATTTTTTCCAATCTAGAAACACTGATTAGAAGTATATCTCCGGGGGGTGCAGGGGGACCTAGTCTTTTTTTGATAATGGCAGCAGTAATTTGCATAAAAATGGTATGTGGGACATTATTTCAGCTTGGGGCCATAGCTAGTCATTTTCTACACATTTTTTCCAATCTAGCAACACTGATTAGAAGTATATCTCCGGGGGGTGCAGGGGGACCTAGTCTTCCTACTAGACTATAACACAAGTGCGAAAAGTGGTATTTCAACACTAACACAAGTGCGAAAAGTGGTTTTTCCACACTAATACAAGTGCTAAAGTGGTTTCCTGCACCAACACTAGTGCGAAAAGTGGTTTTTCAACACTAACACAAGTGCGAAAAGTGGTTTTTCAACACTATCACAAGTGCAAAAAGTGTTTTTTCCACACTAATACAAGTGCAGAAGTGGTTTCCTGCACCAACACACGTGCGAAAAGTGGTTTTTCAACACTAACACAAGTGCGAAAAGTGGTTTTTCAACACTAACACATGTGCGAAAAGTGGGTTTTCAACACTAACACAAGTGCGAAGAGTGGTTTTTCCACACTAATACAAGTGCAAAAGTGGTTTCCTGCACCAACACAAGTGCGAAAAGTGGTTTTTCAACACTAACACAAGTGCGAAAAGTGGTTTTTCAACACTATCACAAGTGCAAAAAGTGTTTTTTCCACACTAATACAAGTGCAAAAGTGGTTTCCTGCACCAACACTAGTGCGAAAAGTGGTTTTTCAACACTAACACAAGTGCGAAAAGTGGTTTTTCAACACTATCACAAGTGCAAAAAGTGTTTTTTCCACACAAATACAAGTGCAAAAGTGGTTTCCTGCACCAACACAAGTGCAAAAAGTGGTTTTTCAACACCAACACAAGTGCGAAAAGTGGTTTTTCAACACTAACACAAGTGCGAAAAGTGGTTTTTCAACACTAACACAAGTGCGAAAAGTGGTTTTTCCACACTAATACAAGTGAAAAAGTGGTTTCCTGCACCAACACAAGTGCGAAAAGTGGTTTTTCAACACTAACACAAGTGCGAAAAGTGGTTTTTCAACACTAACACAAGTGCGAAAAGTGGTTTTTCCACACTAATACAAGTGCTAAAGTGGTTTCCTGCACCAACACAAGTGCGAAAAGTGGTTTTTCAACACTAACACAAGTGCGAAAAGTGATTTTTCAACACTATCACAAGTGCAAAAAGTGTTTTTTCCACACTAATACAAGTGCAAAAGTGGTTTCCTGCACCAACACAAGTGCGAAAAGTGGTTTTTCAACACTAACACAAGTGCGAAAAGTGGTTTTTCCACACTAATACAAGTGCAAAAGTGGTTTCCTGCACCAACACAAGTGCGAAAAGTGGTTTTTCAACACTAACACAAGTGCGAAAAGTGGTTTTTCAACAATATCACAAGTGCAAAAAGTGTTTTTTCCACACTAATACAAGTGCAAAAGTGGTTTCCTGCACCAACATAAGTGCAAAAGTGGTTTTTCAACACTAACACAAGTGCGAAAAGTGGTTTTTCAACACTAACACAAGTGCAAAAAGTGGTTTTTCAACACTATCACAAGTGCAAAAAGTGTTTTTTCCACACTAATACAAGTGCAAAAGTGGTTTCCTGCACCAACACAAGTGCGAAAAGTGGTTTTTCAACAATAACACAAGTGCGAAAAGTGGTTTTTCAACACTATCACAAGTGCAAAAAGTGTTTTTTCCACACTAATACAAGTGCAAAAGTGGTTTCCTGCACCAACACAAGTGCGAAAAGTGGTTTTTCAACACTAACACAAGTGCGAAAAGTGGTTTTTCAACACTATCACAAGTGCAAAAATTGTTTTTTCCACACTAATACAAGTGCTAAAGTGGTGTCCTGCACCAACACAAGTGCGAAAAGTGGTTTTTCAACACTAACACAAGTGCGAAAAGTGGTTTTTCCACACTAATACAAGTGCAAAAGTGGTTTCCTGCACCAACACAAGTGCGAAAAGTGGTTTGTCAACACTAACACAAGTGCGAAAAGTGGTTTTTCAACACTAACACAAGTGCGAAAAGTGGTTTTTCCACACTAATACAAGTGCTAAAGTGGTTTCCTGCACCAACACAAGTGCGAAAAGTGGTTTTTCAACACTAACACAAGTGCGAAAAGTGGTTTTTCAACAATATCACAAGTGCAAAAAGTGTTTTTTCCACACTAATATAATTGCAAAAGTGGTTTCCTGCACCAACACAAGTGCAAAAAGTGGTTTTTCAACACTAACACAAGTGCGAAAAGTGGTTTTTCAACACTAACACATGTGCGAAAAGTGGGTTTTCAACACTAACACAAGTGCGAAGAGTGGTTTTTCCACACTAATACAAGTGCAAAAGTGGTTTCCTGCACCAACACAAGTGCGAAAAGTGGTTTTTCAACACTAACACAAGTGCGAAAAGTGGTTTTTCAACACTATCACAAGTGCAAAAAGTGTTTTTTCCACACTAATACAAATGCAAAAGTGGTTTCCTGCACCAACACAAGTGCGAAAAGTGGTTTTTCAACACTAACACAAGTGCGAAAAGTGGTTTTTCAACACTATCACAAGTGCAAAAAGTGTTTTTTCCACACTAATACAAGTGCAAAAGTGGTTTCCTGCACCAACACAAGTGCGAAAAGTGGTTTTTCAACACTAACACAAGTGCGAAAAGTGGTTTTTCAACACTAACACAAGTGCGAAAAGTGGTTTTTCAACACTAACACAAGTGCAAAAAGTGGTTTTTCCACACTAATACAAGTGCAAAAGTGGTTTCCTGCACCAACACAAGTGCGAAAAGTGGTTTTTCAACACTAACACAAGTGCGAAAAGTGGTTTTTCAACACTAACACAAGTGCGAAAAGTGGTTTTTCCACACTAATACAAGTGCTAAAGTGGTTTCCTGCACCAACACAAGTGCGAAAAGTGGTTTTTCAACACTAACACAAGTGCAAAAAGTGTTTTTTCCACACTAATACAAGTGCAAAAGTGGTTTCCTGCACCAACACAAGTGCGAAAAGTGGTTTTTCAACACTAACACAAGTGCGAAAAGTGATTTTTCAACACTATCACAGGTGCAAAAAGTGTTTTTTCCACACTAATACAAGTGCAAAAGTGGTTTCCTGCACCAACACAAGTGCGAAAAGTGGTTTTTCAACACTAACACAAGTGCGAAAAGTGGTTTTTCAACACTAACACAAGTGCGAAAAGTCGTTTTTCAACACTAACACAAGTGCGAAAAGTGGTTTTTCCACACTAATACAAGTGCAAAAGTGGTTTTCCTGCACCAACACAAGTGCGAAAAGTGGTTTTTCAACACTAACACAAGTGCGAAAAGTGGTTTTTCAACACTATCACAAGTGCAAAAAGTGTTTTTTCCACACTAATACAAGTGCAAAAGTGGTTTCCTGCACCAACACAAGTGCGAAAAGTGGTTTTTCAACACTAACACAAGTGCGAAAAGTGGTTTTTTAACACTATCACAAGTGCAAAATGTGTTTTTTCCACACTAATACAAGGGCAAAAGTGGTTTCCTGCACCAACACAAGTGCGAAAAGTGGTTTTTCAACACTAACACAAGTGCGAAAAGTGGTTTTTCAACACTAACACAAGTGCGAAAAGTGGTTTTTCAACAATAACACAAGTGCGAAAAGTGGTTTTTCCACACTAATACAAGTGCAAAAGTGGTTTCCTGCACCAACACAAGTGCGAAAAGTGGTTTTTCAACACTAACACAAGTGCGAAAAGTGGTTTTTCAACACTATCACAAGTGCAAAAAGTGTTTTTTCCACACTAATACAAGGGCAAAAGTGGTTTCCTGCACCAACACAAGTGCGAAAAGTGGTTTTTCAACACTAACACAAGTGCGAAAAGTGGTTTTTCAACACTAACACAAGTGCGAAAAGTGGTTTTTCAACACTAACACAAGTGCGAAAAGTGGTTTTTCCACACTAATACAAGTGCAAAAGTGCTTTCCTGCACCAACACAAGTGCGAAAAGTGGTTTTTCAACACTAACGCAAGTGCGAAAAGTGGTTTTTCAACACTAACACAACTGCGAAAAGTGGTTTTTCCACACTAATACAAGTGCAAAAGTGGTTTCCTGCACCAACACAAGTGCGAAAAGTGGTTTTTCAACACTAACACAAGTGCGAAAAGTGGTTTTTCAACACTATCACAAGTGCGAAAAGTGTTTTTTCCACACTATCACAAGTGCAAAAAGTGTTTTTTCCACACTAATACAAGGGCAAAAGTGGTTTCCTGCACCAACACAAGTGCGAAAAGTGGTTTTTCAACACTAACACAAGTGCGAAAAGTGGTTTTTCAACACTAACACAAGTGCGAAAAGTGGTTTTTCAACACTAACACAAGTGCGAAAAGTGGTTTTTCCACACTAATACAAGTGCAAAAGTGGTTTCCTGCACCAACACAAGTGCGAAAAGTGGTTTTTCAACACTAACGCAAGTGCGAAAAGTGGTTTTTCAACACTAACACAAGTGCGAAAAGTGGTTTTTCCACACTAATACAAGTGCAAAAGTGGTTTCCTGCACCAACACAAGTGCGAAAAGTGGTTTTTCAACACTAACACAAGTGCGAAAAGTGATTTTTCAACACTATCACAAGTGCAAAAAGTGTTTTTTCCACACTAATACAAGTGCAAAAGTGGTTTCCTGCACCAACACAAGTGCGAAAAGTGGTTTTTCAACACCAACACAAGTGCGAAAAGTGGTTTTTCAACACTAACACAAGTGCGAAAAGTGGTTTTTCAACACTAACACAAGTGCGAAAAGTGGTTTTTCCACACTAATACAAGGGCAAAAGTGGTTTCCTGCACCAACACAAGTGCAAAAGTGGTTTTTCAACACTAACACAAGTGCGAAAAGTGGTTTTTCCACACTAATACAAGTGCAAAAGTGGTTTCCTGCACCAACACAAGTGCGAAAAGTGGTTTTTCAACACTAACACAAGTGCGAAAAGTGGTTTTTCAACAATATCACAAGTGCAAAAAGTGTTTTTTCCACACTAATACAAGTGCAAAAGTGGTTTCCTGCACCAACATAAGTGCAAAAGTGGTTTTTCAACACTAACACAAGTGCGAAAAGTGGTTTTTCAACACTAACACAAGTGCAAAAAGTGGTTTTTCAACACTATCACAAGTGCAAAAAGTGTTTTTTCCACACTAATACAAGTGCAAAAGTGGTTTCCTGCACCAACACAAGTGCGAAAAGTGGTTTTTCAACAATAACACAAGTGCGAAAAGTGGTTTTTCAACACTATCACAAGTGCAAAAAGTGTTTTTTCCACACTAATACAAGTGCAAAAGTGGTTTCCTGCACCAACACAAGTGCGAAAAGTGGTTTTTCAACACTAACACAAGTGCGAAAAGTGGTTTTTCAACACTATCACAAGTGCAAAAATTGTTTTTTCCACACTAATACAAGTGCTAAAGTGGTGTCCTGCACCAACACAAGTGCGAAAAGTGGTTTTTCAACACTAACACAAGTGCGAAAAGTGGTTTTTCCACACTAATACAAGTGCAAAAGTGGTTTCCTGCACCAACACAAGTGCGAAAAGTGGTTTGTCAACACTAACACAAGTGCGAAAAGTGGTTTTTCAACACTAACACAAGTGCGAAAAGTGGTTTTTCCACACTAATACAAGTGCTAAAGTGGTTTCCTGCACCAACACAAGTGCGAAAAGTGGTTTTTCAACACTAACACAAGTGCGAAAAGTGGTTTTTCAACAATATCACAAGTGCAAAAAGTGTTTTTTCCACACTAATATAAGTGCAAAAGTGGTTTCCTGCACCAACACAAGTGCAAAAAGTGGTTTTTCAACACTAACACAAGTGCGAAAAGTGGTTTTTCAACACTAACACATGTGCGAAAAGTGGGTTTTCAACACTAACACAAGTGCGAAGAGTGGTTTTTCCACACTAATACAAGTGCAAAAGTGGTTTCCTGCACCAACACAAGTGCGAAAAGTGGTTTTTCAACACTAACACAAGTGCGAAAAGTGGTTTTTCAACACTATCACAAGTGCAAAAAGTGTTTTTTCCACACTAATACAAATGCAAAAGTGGTTTCCTGCACCAACACAAGTGCGAAAAGTGGTTTTTCAACACTAACACAAGTGCGAAAAGTGGTTTTTCAACACTATCACAAGTGCAAAAAGTGTTTTTTCCACACTAATACAAGTCCAAAAGTGGTTTCCTGCACCAACACAAGTGCGAAAAGTGGTTTTTCAACACTAACACAAGTGCGAAAAGTGGTTTTTCAACACTAACACAAGTGCGAAAAGTTGTTTTTCAACACTAACACAAGTGCAAAAAGTGGTTTTTCCACACTAATACAAGTGCAAAAGTGGTTTCCTGCACCAACACAAGTGCAAAAAGTGGTTTTTCAACACTAACACAAGTGCGAAAAGTGGTTTTTCAACACTATCACAGGTGCAAAAAGTGTTTTTTCCACACTAATACAAGTGCAAAAGTGGTTTCCTGCACCAACACAAGTGCGAAAAGTGGTTTTTCAACACTAACACAAGTGCGAAAAGTGGTTTTTCAACACTAACACAAGTGCGAAAAGTCGTTTTTCAACACTAACACAAGTGCGAAAAGTGGTTTTTCCACACTAATACAAGTGCAAAAGTGGTTTTCCTGCACCAACACAAGTGCGAAAAGTGGTTTTTCAACACTAACACAAGTGCGAAAAGTGGTTTTTCAACACTATCACAAGTGCAAAAAGTGTTTTTTCCACACTAATACAAGTGCAAAAGTGGTTTCCTGCACCAACACAAGTGCGAAAAGTGGTTTTTCAACACTAACACAAGTGCGAAAAGTGGTTTTTTAACACTATCACAAGTGCAAAATGTGTTTTTTCCACACTAATACAAGGGCAAAAGTGGTTTCCTGCACCAACACAAGTGCGAAAAGTGGTTTTTCAACACTAACACAAGTGCGAAAAGTGGTTTTTCAACACTAACACAAGTGCGAAAAGTGGTTTTTCAACACTAACACAAGTGCGAAAAGTGGTTTTTCCACACTAATACAAGTGCAAAAGTGGTTTCCTGCACCAACACAAGTGCGAAAAGTGGTTTTTCAACACTAAGGCAAGTGCGAAAAGTGGTTTTTCAACACTAACACAACTGCGAAAAGTGGTTTTTCCACACTAATACAAGTGCAAAAGTGGTTTCCTGCACCAACACAAGTGCGAAAAGTGGTTTTTCAACACTAACACAAGTGCGAAAAGTGGTTTTTCAACACTAACACAAGTGCGAAAAGTGGTTTTTCAACACTATCACAAGTGCAAAAAGTGTTTTTTCCACACTAATACAAGGGCAAAAGTGGTTTCCTGCACCAACACAAGTGCGAAAAGTGGTTTTTCAACACTAACACAAGTGCGAAAAGTGGTTTTTCAACACTAACACAAGTGCGAAAAGTGGTTTTTCAACACTAACACAAGTACGAAAAGTAGTTTTTCCACACTAATACAAGTGCAAAAGTGATTTCCTGCACCAACACAAGTGCAAAAAGTGGTTTTTCAACACTAACACAAGTGCGAAAAGTGGTTTTTCAACACTATCACAAGTGCAAAAAGTGTTTTTTCCACACAAATACAAGTGCAAAAGTGGTTTCCTGCACCAACACAAGTGCGAAAAGTGGTTTTTCAACACTAACACAAGTGCGAAAAGTGGTTTTTCAACACTAACACAACTGCGAAAAGTGGTTTTTCCACACTAATACAAGTGCAAAAGTGGTTTCCTGCACCAACACAAGTGCGAAAAGTGGTTTTTCAACACTAACACAAGTGCGAAAAGTGGTTTTTCAACACTATCACAAGTGCAAAAAGTGTTTTTTCCACACTAATACAAGTGCAAAAGTGGTTTCCTGCACCAACACAAGTGCGAAAAGTGGTTTTTCAACACCAACACCAGTGCGAAAAGTGGTTTTTCAACACTAACACAAGTGCGAAAAGTGGTTTTTCCACACTAATACAAGTGCAAAAGTGGTTTCCTGCACCAACACAAGTGCGAAAAGTGGTTTTTCAACACTAACACAAGTGCGAAAAGTGGTTTTTCAACAATATCACAAGTGCAAAAAGTGTTTTTTTCCACACTAATACAAGTGCAAAAGTGGTTTCCTGCACCAACATAAGTGCAAAAGTGGTTTTTCAACACTAACACAAGTGCGAAAAGTGGTTTTTCAACACTAACACAAGTGCGAAAAGTGGTTTTTCAACACTATCACAAGTGCAAAAAGTGTTTTTCCACACTAATACAAGTGCAAAAGTGGTTTCCTGCACCAACACAAGTGCGAAAAGTGGTTTTTCAACAATAACACAAGTGCGAAATGTGGTTTTTCAACACTATCACAAGTGCAAAAAGTGTTTTTTCCACACGAATACAAGTGCAAAAGTGGTTTCCTGCACCAACACAAGTGCGAAAAGTGGTTTTTCAACACTAACACAAGTGCGAAAAGTGGTTTTTCAACACTATCACAAGTGCAAAAATTGTTTTTTCCACACTAATACAAGTGCAAAAGTGGTGTCCTGCACCAACACAAGTGCGAAAAGTGGTTTTTCAACACTAACACAAGTGCGAAAAGTGGTTTTTCCACACTAATACAAGTGCAAAAGTGGTTTCCTGCACCAACACAAGTGCGAAAAGTGGTTTTTCAACACTAACACAAGTGCGAAAAGTGGTTTTTCAACACTAACACAAGTGCGAAAAGTGGTTTTTCCACACTAATACAAGTGCTAAAGTGGTTTCCTGCACCAACACTAGTGCGAAAAGTGGTTTTTCAACACTAACACAAGTGCGAAAAGTGGTTTTTCAACACTATCACAAGTGCAAAAAGTGTTTTTTCCACACTAATACAAGTGCAGAAGTGGTTTCCTGCACCAACACAAGTGCGAAAAGTGGTTTTTCAACACTAACACAAGTGCGAAAAGTGGTTTTTCAACACTAACACATGTGCGAAAAGTGGGTTTTCAACACTAACACAAGTGCGAAGAGTGGTTTTTCCACACTAATACAAGTGCAAAAGTGGTTTACTGCACCAACACAAGTGCGAAAAGTGGTTTTTCAACACTAACACAAGTGCGAAAAGTGGTTTTTCAACACTATCACAAGTGCAAAAAGTGTTTTTTCCACACTAATACAAGTGCAAAAGTGGTTTCCTGCACCAACACAAGTGCGAAAAGTGGTTTTTCAACACTAACACAAGTGCGAAAAGTGGTTTTTCAACACTATCACAAGTGCAAAAAGTGTTTTTTCCACACTAATACAAGTGCAAAAGTGGTTTCCTGCACCAACAAAAGTGCAAAAAGTGGTTTTTCAACACTAACACAAGTGCGAAAAGTGGTTTTTCAACACTAACACAAGTGCGAAAAGTGGTTTTTCAACACTATCACAAGTGCAAAAAGTGTTTTTTCCACACTAATACAAGTGCAAAAGTGGTTTCCTGCACCAACACAAGTGCGAAAAGTGGTTTTTCAACACTAACACAAGTGCGAAAAGTGGTTTTTCAACACTAACACAAGTGCGAAAAGTGGTTTTTCCACACTAATACAAGTGCAAAAGTGGTTTCCTGCACCAACACAAGTGCGAAAAGTGGTTTTTCAACACTAACACAAGTGCGAAAAGTGGTTTTTCAACAATATCACAAGTGCAAAAAGTGTTTTTTCCACACTAATACAAGTGCAAAAGTGGTTTCCTGCACCAACATAAGTGCAAAAGTGGTTTTTCAACACTAACACAAGTGCGAAAAGTGGTTTTTCAACACTAACACAAGTGCAAAAAGTGGTTTTTCAACACTATCACAAGTGCAAAAAGTGTTTTTTCCACACTAATACAAGTGCAAAAGTGGTTTCCTGCACCAACACAAGTGCGAAAAGTGGTTTTTCAACAATAACACAAGTGCGAAAAGTGGTTTTTCAACACTATCACAAGTGCAAAAAGTGTTTTTTCCACACTAATACAAGTGCAAAAGTGGTTTCCTGCACCAACACAAGTGCGAAAAGTGGTTTTTCAACACTAACACAAGTGCGAAAAGTGGTTTTTCAACACTATCACAAGTGCAAAAATTGTTTTTTCCACACTAATACAACTGCAAAAGTGGTGTCCTGCACCAACACAAGTGCGAAAAGTGGTTTTTCAACACTAACACAAGTGCGAAAAGTGGTTTTTTCCACACTAATACAAGTGCAAAAGTGGTTTCCTGCACCAACACAAGTGCGAAAAGTGGTTTTTCAACACTAACACAAGTGCGAAAAGTGGTTTTTCAACACTAACACAAGTGCGAAAAGTGGTTTTTCCACACTAATACAAGTGCTAAAGTGGTTTCCTGCACCAACACAAGTGCGAAAAGTGGTTTTTCAACACTAACACAAGTGCGAAAAGTGGTTTTTCAACAATATCACAAGTGCAAAAAGTGTTTTTTCCACACTAATACAAGTGCAAAAGTGGTTTCCTGCACCAACACAAGTGTAAAAAGTGGTTTTTCAACACTAACACAAGTGCGAAAAGTGGTTTTTCAACACTAACACATGTGCGAAAAGTGGGTTTTCAACACTAACACAAGTGCGAAGAGTGGTTTTTCCACACTAATACAAGTGCAAAAGTGGTTTCCTGCACCAACACAAGTGCGAAAAGTGGTTTTTCAACACTAACACAAGTGCGAAAAGTGGTTTTTCAACACTATCACAAGTGCAAAAAGTGTTTTTTCCACACTAATACAAGTGCAAAAGTGGTTTCCTGCACCAACACAAATGCGAAAAGTGGTTTTTCAACACTAACACAAGTGCGAAAAGTGGTTTTTCAACACTATCACAAGTGCAAAAAGTGTTTTTTCCACACTAATACAAGTGCAAAAGTGGTTTCCTGCACCAACACAAGTGCGAAAAGTGGTTTTTCAACACTAACACAAGTGCAAAAAGTGGTTTTTCAACACTAACACAAGTGCGAAAAGTGGTTTTTCAACACTAACACAAGTGCAAAAAGTGGTTTTTCCACACTAATACAAGTGCAAAAGTGGTTTCCTGCACCAACACAAGTGCGAAAAGTGGTTTTTCAACACTAACACAAGTGCGAAAAGTGGTTTTTCAACACTAACACAAGTGCGAAAAGTGGTTTTTCCACACTAATACAAGTGCTAAAGTGGTTTCCTGCACCAACACAAGTGCGAAAAGTGGTTTTTCAACACTAACACAAGTGCGAAAAGTGGTTTTTCAACACAATCACAATTGCAAAAAGTGTTTTTTCCACACTAATACAAGTGCAAAAGTGGTTTCCTGCACCAACACAAGTGCGAAAAGTGGTTTTTCAACACTAACACAAGTGCGAAAAGTGATTTTTCAACACTATCACAAGTGCAAAAAGTGTTTTTTCCACACTAATACAAGTGCAAAAGTGGTTTCCTGCACCAACACAAGTGCGAAAAGTGGTTTTTCAACACTAACACAAGTGCGAAAAGTGGTTTTTCAACACTAACACAAGTGCGAAAAGTCGTTTTTCAACACTAACACAAGTGCGAAAAGTGGTTTTTCCACACTAATACAAGTGCAAAAGTGGTTTTCCTGCACCAACACAAGTGCGAAAAGTGGTTTTTCAACACTAACACAAGTGCGAAAAGTGGTTTTTCAACACTATCACAAGTGCAAAAAGTGTTTTTTCCACACTAATACAAGTGCAAAAGTGGTTTCCTGCACCAACACAAGTGCGAAAAGTGGTTTTTCAACACTAACACAAGTGCGAAAAGTGGTTTTTTAACACTATCACAAGTGCAAAATGTGTTTTTTCCACACTAATACAAGGGCAAAAGTGGTTTCCTGCACCAACACAAGTGCGAAAAGTGGTTTTTCAACACTAACACAAGTGCGAAAAGTGGTTTTTCAACACTAACACAAGTGCGAAAAGTGGTTTTTCCACACTAATACAAGTGCAAAAGTGGTTTCCTGCACCAACACAAGTGCGAAAAGTGGTTTTTCAACACTAACACAAGTGCGAAAAGTGGTTTTTCAACACTATCACAAGTGCAAAAAGTGTTTTTTCCACACTAATACAAGGGCAAAAGTGGTTTCCTGCACCAACACAAGTGCGAAAAGTGGTTTTTCAACACTAACACAAGTGCGAAAAGTGGTTTTTCAACACTAACACAAGTGTGAAAAGTGGTTTTTCAACACTAACACAAGTGCGAAAAGTGGTTTTTCCACACTAATACAAGTGCAAAAGTGGTTTCCTGCACCAACACAAGTGCGAAAAGTGGTTTTTCAACACTAACGCAAGTGCGAAAAGTGGTTTTTCAACACTAACACAACTGCGAAAAGTGGTTTTTCCACACTAATACAAGTGCAAAAGTGGTTTCCTGCACCAACACAAGTGCGAAAAGTGGTTTTCAACACTAACACAAGTGCGAAAAGTGGTTTTTCAACACTATCACAAGTGCAAAAACTGTTTTTTCCACACTAATACAAGTGCAAAAGTGGTTTCCTGCACCAACACAAGTGCGAAAAGTGGTTTTTCAACACCAACACAAGTGCGAAAAGTGGTTTTTCAACACTAACACATGTGCGAAAAGTGGTTTTTCCACACTAATACAAGTGCAAAAGTGGTTTCCTGCACCAACACAAGTACGAAAAGTGGTTTTTCAACACTAACACAAGTGCGAAAAGTGGTTTTTCAACAATATCACAAGTGCAAAAAGTGTTTTTTCCACACTAATACAAGTGCAAAAGTGGTTTCCTGCACCAACACAAGTGCGAAAAGTGGTTTTTCAACACTATCACAAGTGCAAAAAGTGTTTTTTCCACACTAATACAAGTGCAAAAGTGGTTTCCTGCACCAACACAAGTGCGAAAAGTGGTTTTTCAACACTAACACAAGTGCGAAAAGTGGTTTTTCAACACTATCACAAGTGCAAAAAGTGTTTTTTCCACACTAATACAAGTGCAAAAGTGGTTTCCTGCACCAACACAAGTGCGAAAAGTGGTTTTTCAACACTAACACATGTGCGAAAAGTGGGTTTTCAACACTAACACAAGTGCGAAAAGTGGTTTTTCAACACTAACACAAGTGCGAAAAGTGGTTTTTTAACACTATCACAAGTGCGAAAAGTGGTTTTTCCACACTAATACAAGTGCAAAAGTGGTTTCCTGCACCAACAAAAGTGCAAAAAGTGGTTTTTCAACACTAACACAAGTGCGAAAAGTGGTTTTTCAACACTAACACAAGTGCGAAAAGTGGTTTTTCAACACTAACACAAGAGCGAAAAGTGGTTTTTCCACACTAATACAAGTGCAAAAGTGGTTTCCTGCACCAACACAAGTGCGAAAAGTGGTTTTTCAACACTAACACAAGTGCGAAAAGTGGTTTTTCAACACTAACACAAGTGCGAAAAGTGGTTTTTCCACACTAATACAAGTGCTAAAGTGGTTTCCTGCACCAACACAAGTGCGAAAAGTGGTTTTTCAACACTAACACAAGTGCGAAAAGTGGTTTTTCAACACTATCACAAGTGCAAAAAGTGTTTTTTCCACACTAATACAAGTGCAAAAGTGGTTTCCTGCACCAACACAAGTGCGAAAAGTGGTTTTTCAACACCAACACAAGTGCGAAAAGTGGTTTTTCAACACTAACACAAGTGCGAAAAGTGGTTTTTCCACACTAATACAAGTGCAAAAGTGGTTTCCTGCACCAACACAAGTGCGAAAAGTGGTTTTTCAACACTAACACAAGTGCGAAAAGTGGTTTTTCAACAATATCACAAGTGCAAAAAGTGTTTTTTCCACACTAATACAAGTGCAAAAGTGGTTTCCTGCACCAACATAAGTGCAAAAGTGGTTTTTCAACACTAACACAAGTGCGAAAAGTGGTTTTTCAACACTAACACAAGTGCAAAAAGTGGTTTTTCAACACTATCACAAGTGCAAAAAGTGTTTTTTCCACACTAATACAAGTGCAAAAGTGGTTTCCTGCACCAACACAAGTGCGAAAAGTGGTTTTTCAACAATAACACAAGTGCGAAAAGTGGTTTTTCAACACTATCACAAGTGCAAAAAGTGTTTTTTCCACACTAATACAAGTGCAAAAGTGGTTTCCTGCACCAACACAAGTGCGAAAAGTGGTTTTTCAACACTAACACAAGTGCGAAAAGTGGTTTTTCAACACTATCACAAGTGCAAAAATTGTTTTTTCCACACTAATACAACTGCAAAAGTGGTGTCCTGCACCAACACAAGTGCAAAAAGTGGTTTTTCAACACTAACACAAGTGCGAAAAGTGGTTTTTCCACACTAATACAAGTGCAAAAGTGGTTTCCTGCACCAACACAAGTGCGAAAAGTGGTTTTTCAACACTAACACAAGTGCGAAAAGTGGTTTTTCAACACTAACACAAGTGCGAAAAGTGGTTTTTCCACACTAATACAAGTGCTAAAGTGGTTTCCTGCACCAACACAAGTGCGAAAAGTGGTTTTTCAACACTAACACAAGTGCGAAAAGTGGTTTTTCAACAATATCACAAGTGCAAAAAGTGTTTTTTCCACACTAATACAAGTGCAAAAGTGGTTTCCTGCACCAACACAAGTGCAAAAAGTGGTTTTTCAACACTAACACAAGTGCGAAAAGTGGTTTTTCAACACTAACACATGTGCGAAAAGTGGGTTTTCAACACTAACACAAGTGCGAAGAGTGGTTTTTCCACACTAATACAAGTGCAAAAGTGGTTTCCTGCACCAACACAAGTGCGAAAAGTGGTTTTTCAACACTAACACAAGTGCGAAAAGTGGTTTTTCAACACTATCACAAGTGCAAAAAGTGTTTTTTCCACACTAATACAAGTGCAAAAGTGGTTTCCTGCACCAACACAAGTGCGAAAAGTGGTTTTTCAACACTAACACAAGTGCGAAAAGTGGTTTTTCAACACTATCACAAGTGCAAAAAGTGTTTTTTCCACACTAATACAAGTGCAAAAGTGGTTTCCTGCACCAACACAAGTGCGAAAAGTGGTTTTTCAACACTAACACAAGTGCAAAAAGTGGTTTTTCAACACTAACACAAGTGCGAAAAGTGGTTTTTCAACACTAACACAAGTGCAAAAAGTGGTTTTTCCACACTAATACAAGTGCAAAAGTGGTTTCCTGCACCAACACAAGTGCGAAAAGTGGTTTTTCAACACTAACACAAGTGCGAAAAGTGGTTTTTCAACACTAACACAAGTGCGAAAAGTGGTTTTTCCACACTAATACAAGTGCTAAAGTGGTTTCCTGCACCAACACAAGTGCGAAAAGTGGTTTTTCAACACTAACACAAGTGCGAAAAGTGGTTTTTCAACACAATCACAATTGCAAAAAGTGTTTTTTCCACACTAATACAAGTGCCAAAGTGGTTTCCTGCACCAACACAAGTGCGAAAAGTGGTTTTTCAACACTAACACAAGTGCGAAAAGTGATTTTTCAACACTATCACAAGTGCAAAAAGTGTTTTTTCCACACTAATACAAGTGCAAAAGTGGTTTCCTGCACCAACACAAGTGCGAAAAGTGGTTTTTCAACACTAACACAAGTGCGAAAAGTGGTTTTTCAACACTAACACAAGTGCGAAAAGTCGTTTTTCAACACTAACACAAGTGCGAAAAGTGGTTTTTCCACACTAATACAAGTGCAAAAGTGGTTTTCCTGCACCAACACAAGTGCGAAAAGTGGTTTTTCAACACTAACACAAGTGCGAAAAGTGGTTTTTCAACACTATCTCAAGTGCAAAAAGTGTTTTTTCCACACTAATACAAGTGCAAAAGTGGTTTCCTGCACCAACACAAGTGCGAAAAGTGGTTTTTCAACACTAACACAAGTGCGAAAAGTGGTTTTTTAACACTATCACAAGTGCAAAATGTGTTTTTTCCACACTAATACAAGGGCAAAAGTGGTTTCCTGCACCAACACAAGTGTGAAAAGTGGTTTTTCAACACTAACACAAGTGCGAAAAGTGGTTTTTCAACACTAACACAAGTGCGAAAAGTGGTTTTTCAACACTAACACAAGTGCGAAAAGTGGTTTTTCCACACTAATACAAGTGCAAAAGTGGTTTCCTGCACCAACACAAGTGCGAAAAGTGGTTTTTCAACACTAACACAAGTGCGAAAAGTGGTTTTTCAACACTATCACAAGTGCAAAAAGTGTTTTTTCCACACTAATACAAGGGCAAATAGGATTCCTGCACCAACACAAGTGCGAAAAGTGGTTTTTCAACACTAACACAAGTGCGAAAAGTGGTTTTTCAACACTAACACAAGTGTGAAAAGTGGTTTTTCAACACTAACACAAGTGCGAAAAGTGGTTTTTCCACACTAATACAAGTGCAAAAGTGGTTTCCTGCACCAACACAAGTGCGAAAAGTGGTTTTTCAACACTAACGCAAGTGCGAAAAGTGGTTTTTCAACACTAACACAACTGCGAAAAGTGGTTTTTCCACACTAATACAAGTACAAAAGTGGTTTCCTGCACCAACACAAGTGCGAAAAGTGGTTTTCAACACTAACACAAGTGCGAAAAGTGGTTTTTCAACACTATCACAAGTGCAAAAACTGTTTTTTCCACACTAATACAAGTGCAAAAGTGGTTTCCTGCACCAACACAAGTGCGAAAAGTGGTTTTTCAACACCAACACAAGTGCGAAAAGTGGTTTTTCAACACTAACACAAGTGCGAAAAGTGGTTTTTCCACACTAATACAAGTGCAAAAGTGGTTTCCTGCACCAACACAAGTACGAAAAGTGGTTTTTCAACACTAACACAAGTGCGAAAAGTGGTTTTTCAACAATATCACAAGTGCAAAAAGTGTTTTTTCCACACTAATACAAGTGCAAAAGTGGTTTCCTGCACCAACACAAGTGCGAAAAGTGGTTTTTCAACACTATCACAAGTGCAAAAAGTGTTTTTTCCACACTAATACAAGTGCAAAAGTGGTTTCCTGCACCAACACAAGTGCGAAAAGTGGTTTTTCAACACTAACACAAGTGCGAAAAGTGGTTTTTCAACACTATCACAAGTGCAAAAAGTGTTTTTTCCACACTAATACAAGTGCAAAAGTGGTTTCCTGCACCAACACAAGTGCGAAAAGTGGTTTTTCAACACTAACACATGTGCGAAAAGTGGGTTTTCAACACTAACACAAGTGCGAAGAGTGGTTTTTCCACACTAATACAAGTGCAAAAGTGGTTTCCTGCACCAACACAAGTGCGAAAAGTGGTTTTTCAACACTAACACAAGTGCGAAAAGTGGTTTTTCAACACTATCACAAGTGCAAAAAGTGTTTTTTCCACACTAATACAAGTGCGAAAGTGGTTTCCTGCACCAACACAAGTGCGAAAAGTGGTTTCCTTCACTACCACATGTGCGAAAAGTGGGTTTTCAACACTAACACAAGTGCGAAAAGTGGTTTCCTTCACCAACACCAGTGCGAAAGGTGGTTTTTCAACACTAACACAAGTGCGAAAAGTGGTTTTTCCACACTAATACAAGTGCAAAAGTGGTTTCCTGCACCAACACAAGTGCGAAAAGTGGTTTTTCAACACTAACACAAGTGCGAAAAGTGGTTTCCTTCACCAACACCAGTGCGAAAAGTGGGTTTTCAACACTAACACAAGTGCGAAAAGTGGTTTTTCCACACTAATACAAGTGCAAAAGTGGTTTCCTGCACCAACACAAGTGCGAAAGTGGTTTTTCAAAACTAACAAGTGCGAAAAGTGGTTTTTCAACACTATCACAAGTGCAAAAAGTGTTTTTTCCACACTAACACAAGTGCAAAAGTGGTTTCCTGCACTAACACAAGTGCGAAAAGAGGTTTCCTTCACTAACACATGTGCGAAAAGTGGGTTTTCAACACTAACACAAGTGCGAAAAGTGGTTTCCTTCACCAACACCAGTGCGAAAAGTGGTTTTTCAACACTAACACAAGTGCGAAAAGTGGTTTTTTCCACACTAATACAAGTGTAAAAGTGGTTTCCTGCACCAACACAAGTGCAAAAAGTGGTTTTTCAACACTAACACCAGTGCGAAAAGTGGTTTTTCAACACTAACACACGTGCGAAAAGTGGTTTTTCCACACTAATACAAGTGCAAAAGTGGTTTCCTGCACCAACACAAGTGCGAAAAGTGGTTTTTCAACACTAACACAAGTGCGAAAAGTGGTTTTTCAACACTATCACAAGTGCAAAAAGTGTTTTTTCCACACTAATACAAGTGCAAAAGTGGTTTCCTGCACCAACACAAGTGCGAAAAGTGGTTTCCTTCACTAACGCATGTGCGAAAAGTCGGTTTTCAACACTATTACAAGTGCGAAAAGTGTTTTTTCCACACTAATACAAGTGCAAAAGTGGTTTCCTGCACCAACACAAGTGCGAAAAGTGGTTTTTCAACACTAAGCCAAGTGCGAAAAGTGGTTTTTCAACACAAACACAAGTGCGAAAAGTGGTTTCCTGCACCAACACAAGTGCGAAAAGTGGTTTCCTTCACTAACACATGTGCGAAAAGTGGGTTTTCAACACTATCACAAGTGCGAAAAGTTGTTTTTCCACACTAATACAAGTGCAAAAGTGGTTTCCTGCACCAACACAAGTGCGAAAAGTGGTTTTTCAACACTAACACAAGTGCGAAAAGTGGTTTTTCAACACTAACACAAGTGCGAAAAGTGGTTTTCTTCACTAACACATGTGCGAAAAGTGGGTTTTCAACACTAACACAAGTGCGAAAAGTGGTTTTTCAACACTATCACAAGTGCAAAAAGTGTTTTTTCCACACTAATACAAGTGCGAAAGTGGTTTCCTGCACCAACACAAGTGCAAAAAGTGGTTTCCTTCACTAACACATGTGCGAAAAGTGGGTTTTCAACACTGACACAAGTGCGAAAAGTGGTTTCCTTCACCAACACCAGTGCAAAAGGTGGTTTTTCAACACTAACAAGTGCGAAAAGTGGTTTTTCCACACTAATACAAGTGCAAAAGTGGTTTCCTGCACCAACACAGGTGCGAAAAGTGGTTTTCCACACTAATACAAGTGCAAAAGTGGTTTCCTGCACCAACACAAGTGCGAAAAGTGGTTTTTCAACACTAACACAAGTGCGAAAAGTGGGTTCCTTCACGAACACATGTGCGAAAAGTGGGTTTTCAACACTAACACAAGTGCGAAAAGTGGTTTCCTTCACTAACACATGTGCGAAAAGTGGGTTTTCAACACTATCACAAGTGCGAAAAGTGAGTTTTCAACACTATCACAAGTGCGAAAAGTGGTTTCCTTCACTAACACATGTGCGAAAAGTGGGTTTTCAACACTAACACAAGTGCGAAAAGTGGTTTCCTTCACCAACACCAGTGCGAAAAGTGGGTTTTCAACACTAACACAAGTGCGAAAAGTGGTTTTTCAACACTATCACAAGTGCGAAAAGTGGTTTCCTGCACCAACACAAGTGCGAAAAGTGGTTTCCTTCACTAACACATGCGCGAAAAGTGGGTTTTCAACACTAACACAAGTGCGAAAAGTGGTTTCCTTCACCAACACCAGTGCGAAAAATGGTTTTTCAACACTAACACAAGTTCAAAAAGTAGTTTTTTCCACACTAATACAAGTGCAAAAGTGGTTTCCTGCACCAACACAAGTGCAAAAAGTGGTTTTTCAACACTAACACAAGTGCGAAAAGTGGTTTTTCAACACTAACACAAGTGCAAAAGTGGTTTCCAGCACCAACACAAGTGCGAAAAGTGGTTTTTCAACACTAACACAAGTGCGAAAAGTGGTTTTTCAACACTATCACAAGTGCAAAAAGTGTTTTTTCCACACTAATGCAAGTGCAAAAGTGGTTTCCTGCACCAACACAAGTGCGAAAAGTGGTTTCCTTCACTAACACATGTGCGAAAAGTGCGTTTTCAACACTATCACAAGTGTGAAAAGTGGTTTTTCCACACTAATACAAGTGCAAAAGTGGTTTCCTGCACCAACACAAGTGCGAAAAGTGGTTTTTCAACACTAACACAAGTGCGAAAAGTGGTTTTTCAACACTAACACAAGTGCGAAAAGTGGTTTCCTTCACTAACACATGTGCAAAAGCTGGGTTTTCAACACTAACACAAGTGCGAAAAGTGGTTTTTCAACACTAACACAAGTGCGAAAAGTGGTTTCCTTCACCAACACCAGTGCGAAAAGTGGATTTTCAACACTAACACAAGTGCGAAAAGTGGTTTTTCCACACTAATACAAGTGCAAAAGTGGTTTCCTGCACCAACACAAGTGCGAAAAGTGGTTTTTCAACACTAACACAAGTGCGAAAAGTGGTTTCCTTCACTAACACATGTGCGAAAAGTGGGTTTTCAACACTAACACAAGTGCGAAAAGTGGTTTCCTTCACCAACACCAGTGCGAAAAGTGGTTTTTCAACACTAACACAAGTGCGAAAAGTGGTTTTTCCACACTAATACAAGTGCAAAAGTGGTTTCCTGCACCAACACAAGTGCGAAAAGTGGTTTCCTTCACTAACACGTGTGCGAAAAGTGGTTTTTCAACACTAACACAAGTGCGAAAAGTGGTTTTTCCACACTAATACAAGTGCAAAAGTGGTTTCCTGCACCAACACAAGTGCGAAAAGTGGTTTTTCAACACTAACACAAGTGCGAAAAGTGGTTTTTCAACACTATCACAAGTGCAAAAAGTGTTTTTTCCACACTAATGCAAGTGCGAAAGTGGTTTCCTGCAACAACACAAGTGCGAAAAGTGGTTTCCTTCACTAACACATGTGCGAAAAGTGGGTTTTCAACACTAACACAAGTGCGAAAAGTGGTTTTCTTCACCAACACCAGTGCGAAAAGTGGTTTTTCAACACTAACACAAGTGCGAAAAGTGGTTTTTCCACACTAATACAAGTGCAAAAGTGGTTTCCTGCACCAACACAAGTGCGAAAAGTGGTTTTTCAACACTAACACAAGTGCGAAAAGTGGTTTTTCAACACTAACACAAGTGCGAAAAGTGGTTTTTCCACACTAATACAAGTGCAAAAGTGGTTTCCTGCACCAACACAAGTGCGAAAAGTGGTTTTTCAAGACTAACACAAGTGCGAAAAGTGGTTTTTCAACACCAACACAAGTGCGAAAACTAGTTTTTCAACACTAACACAAGTGCGAAAAGTGGTTTCCTACACCAACACAAGTGGGAAAAGTGGATTTTCAACACTAACACAAGTGCGAAAAGTGGGTTTTCAACACTAACACAAGTGCGAAAAGTGGTCTCCTTCACTTACACAAGTGCGAAACGTGGTTTTTCAACACTATCACAAGTGCGAAAAGTGGTTTCCTTCACCAACACCTGTGGGAAAAGTGGTTTTTCAACACTAACACAAGTGCGAAAAGTGGTTTTTCCACACTAATACAAGTGCAAAAGTGGTTTCCTGCACCAACACAAGTGCGAAAAGTGGTTTTTCAACACTAACACAAGTGTGAAAAGTGGTTTCCTTCACTAACACATGTGCGAAAATTGGGTTTTCAACACTAACACAAGTGCGAAAAGTGGTTTCCTTCACTAACACATGTGCGAAAAGTGGGTTTTCAACACTAACACAAGTGCGAAAAGTGGTTTCCTGCACCAACACAAGTGCGAAAAGTGGTTTCCTTTACTAACACATGTGCGAAAAGTGGGTTGTTATACAGAAATACAGAAAAAATACAGAGGTGACTACACACAGGGAGTCTACCCTTATACCCTCACTAATTAGCATAGCTCCACCCCTCACATGGAGACAAATATACACTTACACGACATCCGGGCCTACTTAAGTACAGGAAGGTTTGCTACACGGCATACAGAGCACGCTAATCTACCCAATCCTACCTGGAATAAGGTATTTCATTACCTCCCCCAACAAATGTAACAATATATTGTTGCGGATCTCCCGAAGCCCGTTCCCGTTACAAAGAGGGGATTAAACCCCTTTTTTCTCCCTGGGTCTTCGGGCCACGACACCGAATCGCCACTTCCGGGCAAACGTGAAAAAGGGTATCGGGACAAATTCGCACGTACCTTTGGTACCCACGCTGCCACGAAAGCGGGGATCGAGCCTCGCACAAGCCACGCTTAATCAAGTACGCCCGAGCGGGATGCGTATCACGTGACTCGTGCTGTTACTTTTATTGGAAGCCAATTTGAGCGGTTTTATTCATACCATGCGAAGCCAATGGATGGAAGGGACAGGACGGTAAAATCAGAGGAAGAACACAATTTATTTACACTATTATGTGCAATGATAATGATGAAGGAAAGGGGGACACAGAGCAGAAGCTTAACAGGCTTAACTTTCCCAGACACGGGCCCAATCACTCACACGGGGAAATGGAAGAAGAGCAGGTTCGCGCGCCAAACGTGCCTTGCTGCCGGTCGCTCCTGGACAGCTCGCTCGTGGTGTAGCCCTCTGGCGGTCACGGCACATATGCAGGAGAAATGCAGGCAGGAGGAAATCGCGCGTCTGTAGCCCGGCACGGGTCGTCCTCTCGAGCGCGCGATTAATACAGCAGCAGAGCACAGGGTACAGGGCACGGGGCAAGTTCGTGGACAACGAGGCTATTACAACAGTAAATTCAAGCACTTCGGCTTGTTCAGGGCTGGGCGAATTTCACTCCTCATCTCTTGTTCTTGCTCTCGCCCGTTCTGCTGCATTCTCTCTCGAACTCTAACTCCACGAACTCTGCCTGACGAACTCTCACAGTTATCTCCTCTCGTGCGTTCCTGTGCGTTCTCATGCGTTCTGCTGCTGTTCTGCCTGCGTTATGGTTAATGGGCTCGGGGCAGGACCTTATATGGCACCTCATATGGCACCCTAACCCTATCTCTTTGCTGATGACTCCACTCTCTGCCGCTCCATTCCTCTTCCCTCAGATCGGCAGTCTGCTGCCTCCTCACTCTCTGAAGACCTGGACAAAATCACAGACTTGTCAAACAAGTGGAACATGTCTTTCAATCCTGACAAATCTCACACTCTTACTATGTCTCTCCGAAAAGATCGACTGGACAACCCTCCCATCTACTTTCTCAACAATCCTCTCCAAGAAGTTCTGTCGCTCTAGATTTTGGGTCTCACTATCTGCCATGATCTTTCTTGGGAAAACCACATTTCCAAGCTGGCCTCCAAAGCCAGTCGCCGACTGGGCATCCTCCGTCGTGCGAAGTCCTTCCTCGGCACACCTGAGCTCCTCACCACATACAAGGCTTTCATCCGCAGCTCAATGGAATACTGTTCTCCCCTATGGGCCGGTGCTCCTGCCTCACACCTAGCTCGGCTTCACGCTGTTGAAACCAAAGCTTTCAGAATTATTGGAATCTCCCGCGATGAAGCTATCTCTGAGGGCCTTTCACTCACTCACCGCAGGCAGGTAGGTGGTCTTTCTGTCTTCTACCGACTCCTCTCCGGCCTTGCACCCCCGGCTCTCTCTGTGCTCTGTCCCCCAAATATTCCTACAGGTCGCACAAGATCTGCCAGCAACCCTCTGATGGTTAAACTGCCGAAATCTCGGCTCTCTGCTCACCTTCACTCTTTCATTCCTCTTTTCTCCCGCCTCTGGAACAAACTCCCTCACTCCCTTCAATCCCACTCCTCCCTCCAGGTCTTTAAAACAGCTGTTCACCACCATCTCTTATCTTCCCCCATCCAAAACCTTGATCTTTTCTACCCCCGCTAATTCACCCCAGATCCACCTTGTTTGAAATTCCAACTTCTTTCCTGGAAGTCCTGGCAGTGTCCATATGTTTTATACCTCTCCCACCACCCCCTTCCCATGCCCCCCCCCCCCCCCAAAGCCCTCGCCCTCTCTCAGATCTCTCGATGTCTCCATGTCTCTCGGTCCCTGCTCTCAAATGTTGTGTTTGTGTCCTTCCCCCTCTCTCCCCATCTTGTCTACCGCTCCCGATGTTATATGTTTTATGTGTCGGTTTGTCTTTCTGTGTGATTAATGTTCGCTCTTTCACGAGCCTCGATCTTGTATACCAAAAAAAAAAAAAAAACCTCCCCGATCTTAGCCGAATGTCCCAAGCCCCGCCTCCTGCCGCAGTGGTAAGCCACTCCCCTCGAGCCCTGATTGGCGGCTCGTTGCTTACCGGCCACTCCCCCTGCAGCTCGTCCCTTCGGCCTCGGCAGACTTGCCCAGGCCTGCCGGGTGGCATCCCAGCGCCAAACCAAAAGCACCAAAGAACACCTGAGCTCACTGGCCTACTCAATGCAAAACTAAACACAGGAAAGGACTACGCTTACATTTACTAAGAAATAACCCAACTATCGCGAGGCTACATGTTGTGGTGCAACTAACTAAGAGGGGGAATTAACCTTTATTCCAAAACCGCAACAATATATATATCTATCTATAATTCCAGCAATCTCTGTGTGTCTGTGTGTCTGTGTGTCTGTGTGTCTGTGTGTCTGTGTGTCTGTGTGTCTGTGTGTCTGTGTGTTTGTCTGTGACCGCTGTTTCTCGACAACCACGGGTCCGATATACTTGAAACTTGCCAGGTATATTGCTGGGGACCCGAGGATGTGCCTTTTCAAGGTTTTAAATTAATCGGACAAGTACTTACCGAGCTATGTCCAAAAAACGCTTCAACCAATCAGAGAGCAGCGAGCTATCACGTGTGCCGAACGTGGCGATCAGACTCTGCCTCGGACGGCACATTTGACAGCGTATTCATTTATTTCACGTTGGAAAACTATGTTGCCGTTAAACTATGTTTTAAAACGAATTCAAACTGCGATTAAATTAAAACGATTCATCGTAACTGCGATTTGCGAACTTCCGGACAGTGACGACTTCACTTCCGGCAGCCAATCACAGAACGCTTTGTTGCGTAGGCGTGGCCGATGTGAGACGAGCGGAGCTGAGCGCGTTACGAGCTGACCGCCATTACGGTACGTAATTCGATTTCTTATGCGCATTATTTCTCCCAATTCAGTCAGAGCGAAGGGCGGAAGCGAAGAGCGTTGTTTTTTTTGTTTACGGGCGTACGGGCGGGGTAGAGCGTACGGGTAGCGTTTTTTTTTTTTTTTGGCAAGGAACGGGCACCCACGTATGGGCAATGCCCTAGTATACACAACAACAATAACAACAACAGGCATGTTAAGGCCATTTTCCCTGCTAGAGTGGGGGTTAGCCTTGCGGTCCCCATGACAATCTTCTCCATTTTGCCCTATTTTCTGCATCTCCCGTTGTTAACCCCCTTGCACGCATTTCTTCTTCCACCATCTTTAGCCAAGTCTTTCTCGGTCTTCCCCATCCTCTACTTCCTTCTGCATTCATTTCCATCACTCTTCTCAACCAGTCACTTTCATCCTTCCTCAACACATGACCAAACCATCTCAACCTGTTCCTCTTCACAGCATCCATCACAGGCTCTATTCCCATCATCTTTTGCAATTCATCATTTGTCTGCCTCTCTCTCAACGATACTCCACACATCCACCAAACCATTCGCATTTCAACCCTTTCCAGCCTTCGTTGCTGCTCTACGTTCATTACCCATGTCTCACTCCTATAAATCATGACACTTCTCACACATGCAGCATACACCTTTCCTTTCAGCTTCAACGACACTCCCCTCCTCGTAAGCACGCCACTCAGTTCCCGAAACTTCTTCCAGGCACATTTCACTCTGGCAACCGTTGCCGAGACTGATCCACCTTCTCCATTCAGCATGTCTCCTAGGTAACAAAATGTTTTCACTCCTTCCAGCTTCATGCCGTCTCCAAGATCCAACTCAACATTTCCTCCATCTGCAGCTCCCTCTGTAGTGGGGCAACTTAGCATAACAATTGTGCATTTTGTGTGGAAAGCACCAAATTTGTCACACTAGTAGACTATCCTATTATGAACAGAGATGGATATTGGGCCATCTCAAATTCAGCCCCTGATGGCTGTGGCAGCCATTTTCCAAAATGACACCTTCAGCTTGTTCCGATGAATTGCATCATCAATTGGCTTGGTCCTTTCCAACAGGCATTCTCTGGTGAAAGCCTGGAACTGCTCTTGGCCAATCTTCTTCACATTCCTGACAGTCTCAACTGCAGCAGGACCTGCAATTTCCTTTGTGTCAAGGACAACCAGATCCATGCTCTCTTCCTCAAAGGGGTTGCCAAGCTCTTCTATGACGCTGACAAAGGCGCGGACATCCTTGGCGAAAGAGGTCTGCACACTTGGTGTCTGGTCGTGATGACGTGTGTCCTCTCGCCTCCCCCAGTGTTGATGGCCATCTTGGAACTCTTCTATGGCCCTGGCAACTTCTGGCCCGGCAAGCATCCAACGCCGCAGGGCACTTGGGTTGTCAGTGAGGCCGACTGCTCCACCATCTCCTTTGATGCAGGTGTTATTCTGTTCATGCCCCTGGTCGATTGGGATCGAAGAGAACACCTTCTTCGTCTTCTGTACAGTGAAGTTGCCAGCCCTCAATTATCTGGCTACATCTGGGTGCTTCATTGGGAGTGCAACCATGTCCCTCAGGTGAACAGGGACCCACCTGGCATAGTGTGTGTGGTCTAAGGCATGGAACCATGGGACCAGTTCCGTCAGGGCATCAAGGTACATCGTGAATGAAGCCTGCCGCAGAGAATGCATGTAGAAAAGTACCAACATCTCTAGTTCCAGCACAGTTGCCCAGTACTGAAAGTTGGGAATGTCTTCTCCTCTCTGGTGACACCAGTCTTCGAACTCAGGCAGGTCTTCTGCATCATCAGCATATGTAACAAGTGGCGTTCATACGCACGGTGTTGCAGGATGTGCAGTGCCGCTGCAGTGATTTGATGAGCTCTTCTTGTGCGGGTGACGTGGGCAGCTCGCAGGAAGGAGTCGGCCGTCCCTGGCGTTGCAATCTCAGCTTGCAAATCTGCAAATTTCTGCAAATCTTGCAAAAATCAAATCTCTGAATCTGAGTTGGCCCAATATCCAGATCTTTTCATAATATGATAGTCTACGAGTGTGCCAAATTTGGTGCTTTCCTCACAAAATGCACAATTGTTATGCTATATTTAGCTTAGCTGCCGGACTACTGTGCACACCTTACACCCTGAATGTACAGTCACATGAAAAAGTAAGTACACCCCATGTAAAGTTTTGACTTTTTCAACATATGTCAACATACAGCTATTTGATCTTCATTTCAACAATATTGATAGATAAAGGTGATATAATATAGCAAATATGAAACATTTACATTTTGTAGTCCATTGTATAATTTAAATAAACATAAATGCAAATTTCGCACGTGGAAAAAGTAAGTACACCCTTGGCTCTAATAGGTGGTATTGCCCCCTTTGGCCCTAACAACAACTCGATGGGATTTAGATCCGGGCTTTGACTTGGCCATTCCAGAACCCTCCATTTCTTTCTTTTCAGCCATTCCTTGGTGGATTTACTGGTATGTTTAGGGTCATTGTCATGTTGCAAGGTCCACCTTCGGTTGAGCTTCAACTTTCTGTCAGATGGCCTCACCTTTTCCCATACACTCCAACACAACTCCATCTGTCTCAATACACAATTCATGGTTATTCTCAACCAATTCCTCATTTGCTCAATACACAATCCCTGGTTATTCTCAACCAATTCCTCATTTGCTCAATACACAGATCCTCACACACACAGCATCATCTAGCTGTCAACTTCCCCTAAAACTCGTGCTTCCCCGTCTTCCCTTTAACTAAGCACACCCTCGTCATCATCATCCACCTAATCTAACTACGTCCCCTCTACCTGTACAAATGTCATGACTTAAATCTTGTCCCTATTGTCTGCTAGTTTCCCTAACAATTATCCTAGCCCGCCCTCGGCTAGCTTCGGTGCCCCATGGAGGTAACCATCGCTGGCACCTCCATGTGCATGTCACTGCCATCCCTCTAATCTAATGCTCATGAGCCCAGTGTGAGGAATGGTAAAACTGCCATTCCCCCATGCAGGGTACCATTCCCCAACACTATTGCTATCCGTCCACTACACTCGAGCCTCTTTGTGCGGAAATACATCGTCATCACACCTCGGCTTCGAAAAGCCGAGTGATGCATGCGGGTGGTTGGTCGCCTGTAGGTTGGGTCCATCCCTCCATTTTCGATCCAGGGGAGGAGGCATGGATGGGCCACGGTGCAGAGGCCCATTCCTGCGCGAGGCCTTGCGGTCCCACGCATGATGACCCAACCGCCCACGGTCGGAGCACCACAGCCGCCAGGGGGCGTGGCTCCGAACTCTCCTACCCCCCCCCCCTTCAACCATGCCGATTGCCTTTCTCGCCAAGGCGCAGCACCGACCATACAGGGCGGGGCCCGGCGCGAACCGTGCACGCCGGTCCTTGTGAGACCGCCGCGGCACCGATCCCCGCCGCACACAAAGCACACAACTCACCGAGGGCTCACGTCGGCTATCCGTCACGCTAAACGCTACCCTGGTCTGCGTCGATGCTTGGGCTGCGTTCTCACCACACGCGACCCCACTCCTCACTCACACACCGAGGCGCTCCCATACACTCCATACATTCCGTTACTGCACTCTCCTGTGCACACTCTTCTGTTACACACTCAGGTGCACACCACCCAGGCACACTCACGCCGTTCGCACACTCGGTTACACACTTTTCCTCCACACACTCCTTTGCCGCACACTTTCCCGTTACTTACTCCGTAAAGTCCATGGGTGTGCACTCTCCCAGTACACACCCAATAACACGCTCTGGTGTGCACTCCTGCACACTCTCTACAACACGCTCTGGTGTGCATTCTCTCTCACTCTCCTCGGCCATCGCACACTCTGTAACACACTCTTCTTCGATGCACTCTTCCCACTCACATTCCGTCATACACTCGCGCTCCGCTGCACACTTCTCTCCCACACACGCGCCATTCGCTCGCGTACACCGCACAAAGGACCTTCCATGAGCGCCCGAGCTTCATCTCTACCCCTAGCGCGCCAAAAACCTTTTCCCGCCAAACACTTTCGCGCCCTACACACCCCTACTCACCTTGGGGATTCTCTTCTCCGCCAGCACCAGCAAACTTTCCATTTTGTTAGGAAGCACGACATCACAATGCGAACACGAACTTTGTACATATTCCATCACTTCCCTCGATTCATTTCCCGACTCTATCTCTGCCGTCTCTTCGGCCCCAATTTCGACTATAATCATTTCTTTTATTTCTATGATTTCCTCGACGACCGCCGGCGCGCATGAAATTTCCTTTTCCAATTCGGCGGCCGTCGGCTCTTCCACACTGCCCACGGATTTGTCCGAGTCGCGATTTCTATTCCCTCTGTCCATGTAGCCGCGCTCTGCTCTACCCTGCTCTCCACGCGTTCCTCGCACCGCATTACCCCATTGTGTCCCTTTGCGACCTTCTTGCTCAACCAGTGCCTTATGTCCTTCCCTGCCTCTTTTATTTCTTTCTTTGACGCCACTCCCATCTTTTCCAATTCCCAGGTGGTTTTGTCCCCCATTTCTTTCAATTGGCCACCCATTTTGCTTTCCAATTCATTTTTCACCTCTTTCAATTCCCGGGTGGTTTTGTTACCCAATTCTTTCATTTGATTACTTTGAGCATCCATCTTTTTCTCTTGGATGTCCATTCTCCCATGTATTTTATTTATGTCATTCTTTTGGGTGTCAATTATTTCCCTTTTTGATTTGTCCCCCATTTCTTTCATTTCTTTGGTGGCTTTGTCACCGCTCCGCCTTGCTTCCTTCAATTCACCCTTTACTTCTTTCATGAATTGTGCCATGAGTGAGTACAGGGCCGAAACCGCTGGTACCGCGGGCTCGGCCCTCGCCGCCATGTGCGAGGCTCCGCTATTTTCTTCTCCTATTGCCGGCCCCTCATCAACGTCCTCCTCTTCTCTCAATTCTTTCCATGTGTCCTGGGTCAGTAATTCCTCCTTATCTACCTCCTCTTCTACCCCCACCGGCCAATGACCGCTTTGGCTAGCCATGGTACGAATACAATTTTGGATTAAAAAAACTAAATTTCGTCCACTCGCAATTTCAAGTGCGTGAAGCGCACTCCGGGTCCAATCCCACTCCTGACACCAATTGTTGTGGTTCTCTATGCCACCCTTCTTCCCCTTACCAAGGGGGGATTAATTCCCTTGTCTTTCTGGGCTTGGCAGAACCAAGGCTTATTACGTCCCTTTCGGACAAATGCGGAGTAGGGTTTCGGGACCACTTCTCGCTCGTACCTAATTCCCCGCGCTACCCTGGGAGCGAGGAAACAAACCCTGGGCGGACCACATGCACACAATCCGCTCGGCGTACTCAAACACACACGTGGTTCATGCGAGGTTTGTTTCCTCGCTCCCAGGGCAGCGTGGGGAATTAGGTACGAGCGAGAAGTGGTCCCGAAACCCTACTCCGCGTTTGTCCGGAAGGGACGTAATAAGCCTCGGTTCCGCCAAGCCCAGAAAGACAAGGGGATTAATCCCCCCCTGGTAAGGGGAAGAAGGGCGGCGGAGAGAACCGCAACAATATATATATATATATATATATATATATATATATATATATAACACAGTTTGTGTGTGTGTGTGTGTGTGTGTGTGTGTGTGTGTGTGTGTATGTAATGTTACCGATAGACTCCTAAACGGAGAGGCTCACGTACTTGATATTTGGCACAGACATGGCCATTGAGCCTGGGGACGAACATGGCTGACCTAAAAATTTATTTCATAATATGCTTTAACCATCTTTTTATCTCAGCGCGAAATATTATGACCGGAATCTGACCGGTCGCAGAGCAGCGCGCTGATTCGCTCAGAGCGATCACGTGATGTTCCCTGCCGCCATTAACTCAGTTACGTGTTCGCACGTATTTCAGAGCGAAAAGCAATTGCCTTTTTTCACATTTAAGCGACGAACATTGCCATTCACACCACATATGTTTTTTTCCCTTTCATCTTTAGATTCATATTTTTTGCCATAACGTAGCGCATTATGGCTCTCTCGAGCTCGAGTTAGCCAATCACCTGGGAGCATGAGGCCACGTTGGCCACGCCCACGAGAGGACGCAGAGTTGCAATCAATCGCTCAGAGCGATCACGTGATGTTCCTTGCCGCGCGACTATCTATATATATCACTCAGATCCCTCACAATCGACCACCACAACCTCCTCCTGCAATACTAAATATCACTCAGATCCCTCACAATCGACCACCACCCCCTCCTACAATACTAAATATCACCCAGATCCCTTGGAATCGACCACCACCTCCTCCTACAATACTAAATATCACCCAGATCCCTTGGAATCGACCACCACCTCCTCCTCCTGCAATACTAAATATCACTCAGATCCCTCACAATCGACTACCACCACCTCCTCCTCCTGCAATACTAAATATCACTCAGATCCCTCACAATCGACCACCACCCCCTCCTACAATACTAAATATCACTCAGATCCCTTGGAATCGACCACCACCTCCTCCTGCAATACTAAATATCACCCAGATCCCTTGGAATCGACCACCACCCCCTCCTACAATACTATATATCACTCAGATCCCTTGGAATCGACCACCACCTCCTCCTACAATACTATATATCACTCAGATCCCTTGGAATCGACCACCACCTCCTCCTGCAATACTAAATATCACCCAGCTTCCCTTGGAATCGACCACCACCCCCTCCTACAATACTAAATATCACCCAGATCCCTTGGAATCGACCACCACCTCCTCCTACAATACTATATATCACTCAGATCCCTTGGAATCGACCACCACCTCCTCCTGCAATACTAAATATCACCCAGATCCCTTGGAATCGACCACCACCCCCTCCTACAATGCTATATATCACTCAGATCCCTTGGAATCGACCACCACCCCCTCCTACAATACTATATATCACTCAGATTCCTTGGAATCGACCACCACCTCCTCCTACAATACTAAATATCACCCAGATCCCTTGGAATCGACCACCACCCCCTCCTACAATACTATATATCACTCAGATCCCTTGGAGTCGATCACCACCTCCTCCTGCAATCTATATATATAAAACACAGTTTGTGTGTGTGTGTGTGTGTGTGTGTGTGTGTGTGTGTGTCTGTGTGTGTGTGTGTGTGTGTGTGTGTGTGTGTCTGTGTGTGTGTGTGTGTGTGTGTGTGTGTGTGTGTGTGTGTGTGTGTGTGTGTGTGTGTGTGTGTGTGTGTAATGTTACCAATAGACTCCTAAACGGAGAGGCTTACGTGCTTGATATTTGGCATAGACATGGCCATTGAGCCTGGGACGAACATGGCCGAACTCAAAATATTTCACGACCCATATTTTTTATTCATATTTACCTCAGTGCATTTCAGCGCACGGAATCAACGGAATCAGAGCAGGTGGGTGCTGATTTGCTCAGAGCGATCATGTGATGACGCTATGATGCTATGAACGCTATGACGCTATGAAAAAAAAAATCGCTATGACGCTATGAAACGCTATGAACGTGATGACGCTATGAACGCTATGACGCTATGACGCTATGATGCTATGATGCTATGACGCTATGAAACGCTATGAAGCTATGAACGGTATGAACGATATGACGCTATGACGCTATGACGCTATGAAGCTATGAAGCTATGACCGCTATGAACGATATGACGCTATGAAAAAAAAAATCGCTATGACGCTATGAAACGCTATGAACGCTATGACGCTATGAACGCTATGAACGATATGACGCTATGACGCTATGAAGCTATGACCGCTATGAACGATATGACGCTATGACGCTATGAAAAAAAAAATCGCTATGACGCTATGACGCTATTAAAAAAAAAATCGCTATGACGCTATGAAACGCTGTGAACGCTATGACGCTATGAAAAAAAAAAATCGCTCGCTTTACCAAGGGGCTCGCTCTCCCCCCGTTCCCCTCCCCTCCCCTTCCCCCTCCCCTCCCCCGCCCGACAATGCCGGGTACTTCTGCTAGTATATATATATATATATATATATATATATATATATATATATATATATATATATATATATATATATACTAGTGGGGTCACCCGTGGGAATCCCA